>NC_079415.1:23879846-24014846 GCF_026213295.1 Gadus chalcogrammus | reverse complement strand
TGTGCTTGAGGCTCTCTTTCTCTCTCTCTCTCTCTCTTTCCTCTTTGTTTCTCTCTCCTTTAAAGAGCCAGTGACCCCAAAAAAATATTTATAGATTTTAAACGTGATAATTTGTCTTATATGGTCATAGTAATCTATGTCATTTCGTCACTGCTTTTGTCACACACCAATTTCAAGAAAAAAGGGGATAAAATCCTTTGTCTGTTTCTCCCCAAAACACGGTGTAAACATTCCACTCTGCTGAACCCAGGTGGCGTTCTTATCGAGACGTCAGACTTCCTTTACCCGAGGTAGTCTTACATCACAATCAAGGGACACCAGGGGCTAGGTTTGTGGGGACGTGTGGAGCTCTGTCTGTAGCGGTGGACTGCGGTGTCAGCGAGAAAGTTTAGCTTTTTGGACACTTACGGTGTAACACCACGCTGTGTGTGGAGGGTGAAGCTCCGTCTTAGCAGCGGTTTATTTAAAGGGGTGATATCATGCCACCTGGTGTGAGTGTGATTAGCCTTTACAAGCCTTTTGAAAATCTGCCTCTTCTGACATCACAAGTGGGTATGTCCACCTTGATGTATGTTGGATAAATAAGCAACATTTGCTACAGTCCACTGGGTAGGCCGGTGGACTGATCTATCAAACATACATCTAGGTGGATACCCACTAATGATGTAACTAGGGCACAGGGAAAGGCAGATTTTTCAACGGATTGTAATGGCTAATTACACCAAAACTGGCGGCATAATATCACCCCTTTAATACCTGCATCTTCCCGGACACATGTAGTGTAACGCTACGGTGTGTGACGTGTGTCAGATAAAGCAACGCTCATTATAATGCTCATACACAACGACAGAACTAAAGAAGTATCACAAATACGCCTTGGCCCGTAACCATGGGGATAACACCTCCCCCCTCCTATCTAGAACAAGGTTCACTGGCTCTTCAAGTCGAGTCGATGAATTGCTTGGTCGGTCAATATGTTGTCATATCGTCAAAACACAGAGTTAATATATAGATGAGCATAATTAAATGCAAAGATCATCTATTATTAATGTGAATATTAATATTACATATGAACTCACCTTTGGAGAACCCATGGCAACTCAAAAGATTCTAGAAGGTTTCCCAAACCCAAGGATCCGTCATGGATGCTGTATTGATGCCTTCTTTTGTGCCCCTGGGGTGCCCTCTCTTTGAGACCGTTTATATCAAACCAGTGTTCCTGTTCTCTATAAATAGACCTGAGCCGCTTTGGTTCACATTGTCGCAATGTCACGCAGACACCCCCCGCCCCCCCCCGGAAACAATGGGCCCTATTTTAACGGTCTGAAGAGCAAGTGAGAAGGGCAAAACGGAAGTAGCTTTGTGGGCGGGTCTCTGGCGCTGTTGCTATTATACGGGCGGATAAATGACTCGTGCGCCCGACGCAAATCTAAAATGGGTTGGTCTGAATAGGTGAGTTTTGGGCGTAACATACGATAAACCAATGAGAGTGCCATCTCCCATCCCCTTTAAAATCCATGAGCGCAATTGAAACTGACGAGTTGATATTTTGACAGCGCGTTTGCAGTCTCCCCTGAGACAGATGCATGACCACATGAATTTCAAACTCAAATGGCTCAGTTTATGTCCAAATAATATGGCCTAATTCACACATGGAATAGCGTTTTCTTCTACAACTTTAGAAACACTGAGTCCTAAATTTCAGCCAAGAGAACTTAACACTTATGATATGTGGTCCTGCGGCCGCAACTGTGGGCCTATTTAATGATATGCGGCAATACATTAACAAACATAGTTTCTTTCCAGTATTGTATACATTATCGTTATCAACTTGTGTTCATAATATGCATGTGTCCCCAGGTTAATATACATTGCCATGGACTGTATTATGCGTTAGCGTGTTTAGTTTGCGTGTGTTTAAACAGACACACGTGCACCAAGCATCACCCGCATTCATTCATTCTTTTAAACACTCACTCGCTGTAAAAGTATGTTTCCTCACAATCAAATACTCATCAATCCAAAAAGTTATGGGCTTGTAAACGATGTCTGTGTCAAGAAAATATGTGTTTGCTCTACAGTGTTTGCCTATGTATTGATTTAAAAGTACAATTTATTATCAGCTGTTCTTTCCCAAATAATTTACCCTAAAGGAGATCTTGTTTTAGAAGGCTGGGATATACTTTGCTCGAGTTTATTATTGTTAATATTATTATTTTAACGCATGTCATAGCCTACTGTAGGAGCCATATTCAGTTTAGTATTATTTGTGTGCAATGGTTGTTTTTGGTGACCTCTACAGGTCTTGAGTGCCTGTGTGCATATAATAGGAAATGGACAGAATGCCAGGTGTGGCTGATTACACAGCAAAAGTTTTTCTACAATGGCTTGGCCCACATCCTGCTCTCTGTTTGTTTTAAGTATTCTCAGTCAGTTTTCTTTGATTTTTGTACAAAATAAACCACAAGACCTTTTTTGCAAACCCAACAAACTTCTGGACATTATCGTTTTTGGACTCAAGCATTGTTAGAATCTAGTCTGCAGTCAGTCACCAGTGATGTTAATTGGAACAAGGAAAATCTGAGAAACGTCACTACAAAGGTAGAAAAACTTTTTGCTACTAAAATGGATTAATGGAAAACCTGGACATGGAGAAAGCAGCAACAAAGGAACAATGGATTTCTCTGCAACATGATGAAACAGCATGAGGCCCAGTAGCATCAAGGAGTGGTATGTGAAACAAATGGCGCGTTTCCACTGCAGGGTGCGGAACGAATCGGATCGCAAAGGTGCGGGTCGGGTCGCGTTTCCACCGCCAAAAGTGGGCGTGACCCGGACTTTGCCGTACCCGTTCCGGCCCCTTTCTCGGGACTTCTCCGTTGGGGTACCGAAAACGAGACCGGACGCCTGAAAGGGTCCCGGGAAATTCTAGCTACACACCCTCTCCGTTGATTGGTCGACAGAATCATCACTTCCGGGTGGTGCACAAAAACAAACAAACAGTAGCCTCGGGGTATTATTCTTTACAATTAACATGTCGCGTAAAACGCTTGCTTGGGCGAACAAGGAGGTGGAGACGTTCGTCTGCATTCTTGGGGAGGAAGACGTTGTTTACGATGTTTACCTAGCTGCCGCGGCGATCGACATCCGGCCTACCACAAAGGGTACTGTCAGCAGTGGAAATGCGACCCCGGAACTGAGCTGGGCTATACCGCCCCCTCCCAACCGCACCTTTGCGATCCGATCCGTTCCGCACCCTGCAGTGGAAACGCGGCCAAAGGATTGAAGTGAAGGACTACCCTGCTCATTTAAACTGTGGAATTGGAAAAGGAAGTTGTGCATTGGAAAGCATAACAGAAACATGGAAGTAACTTCGGGATTGAAAGCCTGCTATTGGAGTGGAGCCTTTTGAAATGCATGAAGTTGACTGGAACAAACAAAAAGGAATGTTAAATGAGTCAGGACCTTGACCCTTTGATTCTTAACCTGATGCTATGTGGGCTGGCAAAGTAAGAGTTACACTGAACATGATTATAAACTGACACAGCAATACTGCCTTTATGTACTGTTCCTGTGAAAAGAGAAGAGTGACATATGTGATATGTTAAATATGGCTGAAAAATCTCATCTGAGGTCAGCTGACAAAATGGCTTCTCAACTGGAGGGAGATGTCCAAAGGGACCTTGGATCTTTGGAAAAGGCCCCATTAGAAAATGTTTCCAAACTGCTTGCAAGCAGAAAGTATAAACTGTGCCAAGTTACCAGACGAATGAACATTGTGAAGGAATTGATGAAAGACATTACAAATGAAGAAGAGTTTAATGAAAGTATGACAAAGTATGGACAACTTGTGGAAGAGTTTAACAACACTCATAAAGCATACCAACTTCTATTATCAAAAGAAGAATGCGAATTGGATACTGAGAAGTGGTATATTTTAAAAGTGGGTGATATGACTGCATTCATGGCCTCTGTCACAAAATGGAAAAATACCATCATCAAAGGAGAAATTGATCATGACAATATTGGACTAAATGTTGATAATGTGGCACCTGAGGACAGTATCTCTGCAGTGTTAAGTCGTAGATCAAGTCGCTCAGCCACATCCTCCACATCATCAGCAAGGATCCGAGCTGAAGCTGAAAAGGCAGCTATTCAAACAAGGATTCAAGCACTGAAGCAAAAGCATGCTCTGGAGGAAGAGGAGGAAGAATTAAATGTGCAAAAGGAACAATTAAGGAAACGAAGAGAGACACTGGAGTTGCATACAGAATTAGCAGCTACAACAGCAAAGCTCACTGTGTATAAATCTGCAGAGGAACAAATAGACTCAAATTCAATGGATGGCATGAATGCTTATTATGACGACATGGTTGACAGGTATCGACCCTAAGGAATGGACCTTCTTGTGAGCCACACAGTGCAAGAGCCCATTGATGAAATGCCAAGTGTGCGTCCAAAGGAAGGAGTTCAATTCCAACCTCCCATCCTGCTCAGTAGACCTCACATCTCAACTCAAACAGCTGGTTGGGACTTTGAGATAAGTCCAACACAAAATGTGAGCCCTGTAACCCAAGTACGAACATGCTATTGAGTCTAAAACTGATAACAACAGAGACAGGCTGCATTTCCTCCAACAGTACACTAAAGGTCCGGCACAAGAACTTGTGAGAAGCTGCCAACTTATGAGTGAACAGAGGGGATATCCTAAAGCAAAAGGTCTGCTGCATGAACATTATGGTAATGAGTACAAAGTTGCCAGTGCCTATATTGACAAGGCGCTCTCATGGTCTAACATCAAGTCTGAAGACCCAAAGGCACTGCAAACATTCACTTTATTCCTCAGAAGTTGCTGCAATGTCATGGAAGAAATGAACTTTATGGAAGAACTTAATCTCGGCTCAAATATAAAAGCAATAATCATGAAACTTCCGTACAAAATGCGGGAAAGATGGAGAAACATAGTATGCGAGCTACAAGAGAAGCGGTGCAGTAGAGCAACACTAATGGATCTGGTCAAATTCCTGGAGAAGCAAGTGAGAATATCCACTGATCCAGTGTTTGGCAACATTCAAGATCAAACCGTCGACGGAGCTAAAAGAAAAGTAAACCCCCCCCTCAAGTTAAAAGCAACAGGTAGTTTTGCAACAAATACTGACACCATTGAACCAAAATTCACATCCAAAATCCCCAACCAGTCACAAGGCCTTTGTCTCTTTTGCAACCGAGGTGGCCACACATTAGAGTCATGCTATGCTCTGAAGAAAAAGCCACATAGAGACAAAATTGACTTCTTAAAGGAAAAAGGAATATGTTTTGGCTGTCTTATGAAAGGACATATGAGTAAAGATTGCAAAAGGCGTCTAATCTGTAACGTATGTGACAAAACCCACCCTGGACTCCTCCACATTACAAGAGAAGAAAATGGCAAACCAAGAGAGCAGTCGTCAGAGGAAATGGTGAGCTCTCTTCAGGCATGTGGTCATATTGGGGCCGGTAGTGATGAATGCAGACTTTCTATTGTGCCAGTCAAAATCAAAAGTAACACCAGTGACAAGACCATAGAGACATATGCCTTCCTTGATAATGGAAGTACTGCCACATTTTGTACCGAAGGGTTAATGGAACAACTCAACAGCAATGGCAAGAGGACTCGCATTCTACTTCGCACCATGGGCCAAGATAAGTGTGTTCCATCACATATCATAACAGGACTAGAAGTCTCAGGACTTGAACAAGACAAATTCATCCCCCTTCCAAAAGTATTCACACAGAAAACTATACCGGTGACAAAGAATAACATTCCAAAACAGGAGGACTTGGCAAAATGGCCTCACATGGATAAGGTGCATATTCCAGCTATTAAGGCTGAAGTGGAGCTGCTGATTGGGACCAATGTTCCAAAGGCTATGGAGCCCTGGGAAGTGATCCATAGCTCTAAAGAGGGACCCTATGCTGTGAAAACCATGTTGGGCTGGGCAATTAATGGTCCACTAGGTGTCAGAGACAACAGCGACAAGGACAGCTGGCCCACTGCCACTGTGAATAGAATATCTCGCATAGATGTTAATGAAATGTTAATCAATCAATACAATCATGATTTCAAAGAGATATCAGCAGATGACAAGCCAGAGATGTCAATAGAAGATAAACGATTTATGAAAATTGCAAATGAATCAATTGTACTTAAAAATGGCCATAACCAACTAGACTTGCCATTTAGAAAGGAAAACACTGTAATGCCAAATAACAAAGTGATCGCAGAACAGCGTCTGGTGAATCTGAAAAGAAAATTAAAAAAGAATGAACACTTTCAAAGTGAGTACACTGATTTCCTTTCAGACGTAATTGATAATGGATATGCTGAAGTGGAACATCTAAGATCGGATAATGGACCTTTTTTGCAAACCCAACAAACTTCTGGACATTATCGTTTTTGGACTCAAGCATTGTTAGAATCTAGTCTGCAGTCAGTCACCAGTGATGTTAATTGGAACAAGGAAAATCTGAGAAACGTCACTACACCTACTACAGTGTTCATTCATGCAGCCCCTATGGAAAAGAAATGTGTCCACAATCCACATGTTATTTCTATGCAGTTTCACACATATGAACAATCTTTGACATCATAATATTTAAATTAGGCTAATTGTGTGCATGTTTGTGCTGTGTATAGCCTACGTGTGTGTAAGCTTATGTTACAGTTCCGACCCGCCTAGGCACGTCAAAATAGCAACACCTATGTGCTATACGCTAGAGTACTTGAACCAGTATTTTTTTGGTCAGTGACGCAATTGCAAAATCGATCTATAAGATAGCATCATGTATAATTTGCGCCGGAACTCGAATCTCCTCTCAGGGTGCAAGTGTAGTGGCGCGAGTTTGCTGCGGGAGAAAAATCTGCTTTGCACCGGGTGCAAACAAGCAGCGATACATGCGTCGGTGTAGAAAGTAAATTGCGCTGGGTGCAAGATAGGGTCCATTATGTTATACCATGGTTTCTCAACGGGGGCGCAACCTAGGGGGGGCGCTGGGAACGTGACTCCATTTTTGGGGGGGTATTTTATTTATTTAAAAGAAAAAAAAAGTTTGGGTGAAAGAATAGGCTACCTGAAATAAAAAGCCTATTTTCATGTATTGGTTTCTAACCCCTCTACCGTCTCAGCTACTTTTTACTGTCTATGCGCAATGGAACAGTGATAATACAGCGCGGTTCGGTCCTGCACACGCCCGGACTCCCGTTTAATCAGCTATCGTCATGATCTCTATAGTAACGCTGATAAACATAACCCAAATTCGCGGGTTAACAGGTCAATAACCAACACAACGCAATCAACATGGCCGATAGCAAGAAAAAAATATCAAATTTTGTTTCATAGCCCGTTTTCCTTCTTCCTCTTGTTCAGTTCCAGCTGCTCTGAGCGTAGTCTCCATGAAAAGGCTGTTGCATTTCAAATACAAAATATATGGGCCTTATTAGGCCTCTGCGTGCGATCTGTTTTCGTGGAGTCCGCGTTGCCCGGGCCGCGGTGCCCGTGGTTCCCGGGCCATTCATTCATTCGTTCACGGGGTATGGCGGGAGTCGCGGGAGACGTGGGAGTGGTCACAGTACCCAAGGTCTTCCTCAACTCTTCTTTCTTGGTCTCTCTCTCTCTCTCTCTCTCTCTCTCTCTCTCTCTCTCTCTCTCTCTCTCTCTCTCTCTCTCTCTCTCTCTCTCTCTCTCTCTCTGGAAGTTTAATTGCATGTCATGAATATTCATTAATATTTTTAGATTTTTTGCACCAAAACCGACTCAGAGGGCATTCACTGCTATTAGTGACCAACGCAAAATCAATGAAAAACGATGCACTGACAACTTTAAGCAATATAACACGAGTGTGAGTGGGGTTGTTAGTTTATTTTTATTTTTTTATTGGGGGGGGGGGGGGGGGCGCCAGAGGATCAGGGTAAGGTCAGGGGGGCGTTTGCTCAAAAAAGGTTGAGAACCACTGTGTTATACGCTCTACATAGGTGCACTTCTACTGGATGAACTCCATATAGATGTGTTGTTATTATAATGTACACCTAGGACCCAGAAAGAAGTGAAAGAGAGGAATAGAGGGAGGTCATGATGAAGATGGGACGTCTGTTATTGTGTCCCTCCTCAGCAGTGACGACCCTGAACACGGTCCTGTAGTGAACGATTTTATGAACTGGTGTGAATCATCCTTTTTAAATATTAATGTGGCGAAAACTAAGGAGTTATGCATTGATTTGCATCTGTCATCTCCCCTGTTTTAATAAACGATCAGCCTGTTGAAGTGGTGCAGCGGTATAAATATCATCTAGGGACTGTGGTTGACAACAAATTAAGCTTTGAGCCCCATGTAGATGCTGTGTGCAATAAAGCACATAAGCGTGTGTATATTTATCGGAAGCTCCGCAGTTTTCATGTTGACACCACTTTTATGAAAATGATTTATTCTTGTTTTATTGTATATGTTCTCACCTTTTGTTTTATTTGCTGGCATGGGTCACTTTCTGTTGAACAGAAAAATCGGCTGTAGGCGATCGTGAAAATGGGCAGCAAGATTGCTGGCACTCAAATGAGCAACCTTAATGACCTATATAAGGTCAGGTCATTGAGGAAGTCCTGCTCAATCATGGCTGACACAACCCATCCCCTTTACTTTGAATTTCCCTTGCTGCCATCAGGGCGAAGATAAAGGCTGCCACTTTGCCAAACAAACCAGTTGAAAAAAAACATTATGCCTGCAGCCATCAGTCTGGTCAATGATCACATCTAACGAGTGTGATATTTTTTGTGTTGTGATCTGTTTTGTGTTATTTGTTGTCTTATCCGTTATGTGTTTGCTGTTCTTTTTTGACTGCTGGGTGTGCATCAAATTACCCCTCAGGGATAATAAAGATACCTTGTACCTTGTACCTTGTATTGTCGGTAGGCATCAACTTCTTCTCTTGTGTCTTCCAGAACGGCTTCGCCGTTGTCCGACCTCCCGGACATCACGCCGAAGAGAGCACTCCCATGTAAGGACCCCGCTGAGGCGGCCTAGACCAGCCTGTCAGGAATTACATGTGTTTGGTTTTATTATCATGTTTTTTTTAAACAGTAGAGTATATGTTTATTCTTTCTGAAGAGTCTCGCTTTTGCTTTGACAGCCGTTCATTTATTCAAGATTCAAGATTCAAAAAGCTTTATTGTCTAGTATGTTGCCATACTAGAAAATTGTCTTTTGACTGAAGGCTTGGAGGTGTGTGTGTGTGTGTGTGTGTGTGTGTGTGTGTGTGTGTGTGTGTGTGTGTGTGTGTGTGTGTGTGTGTGTGTGTGTGTGTGTGTGTGTGTGTGTGTGTGTGTGTGTGTGTGTGTTATTTGTGTGAGTTCTTTGAGGAATGAGTGTTCTGTGTGTGTATAGCTATGGGGATGAATGATTTTTTGTAGATAGCTTTCCTGGCCAAAGGCATTCTGAATCTTCTGCCAGAAGGAAGTAGATCAAAACAAGGATGGAGTGGGTGGGAGGGATCTAAGAGGATGGAGTTGGTCTTCCTTCCCACTGCTTGGATATACAGATCCTCCAGCGCTTTCTGGTGTATTCCTATTAGCTTGCTTGCTTGCTTAGTTAATCTATTAAGTCTGCTTTTGCTTGCGTTTGTGAGGAAGCCGTACCAGGATGTAATGTTGCAAGTGATGATGGATTCCACCAGAGATTGGTAGGCAGTTGACAAAATGTCTTTGCTGACATTGAAGGTGTCTAGTTTCCTCAGGAGATACATACGTTGTTGTCCCTTCTTGTAAACCCCATCTGCATGCTGGCTAAAGGACAGACGTTGGTCGATCTCTGTGCCAAGGTATTTGAACTTCACCACCTGTTCAACCACTTGTCCTTCCAGGATCAAAGGTGAGGAAAGTGGATGTGGGGTGTTGGATGCCCTCCTCCTATGGCAACACAGTTCTTTGGTTTTGCTGATGTTCAACTGCAGTGAGCTTTCTTTGAACCACAGGGCCATTTCAGTGATATATTGGGTGTACTTGGACAGGGTGCTTTGATCTGTCAGTTTGGCCACCAAGGCCAGATCATCTGCATATTTAAATAGCTTGAATCCACTGATGTTGCATGTGATCTCATTGGTGTATATTGAGAACAAGATGGGAGACAAGACACAACCCTGTGGGACTCCAGTGTTAAGGATGATGTTGGACGATGTTACACCCTGGACCTTTACATGCTGGGGTCTGTCCTTTAAAAACTCCTTGATCCAAAGTGTCAGTGCTGGGTTGACCTGAAGCTGCTGAAGGCGATGCAGGAGTGTGTTGATGTTAACTGTATTAAATGCTGACGAGAAGTCCATGAATAAGTATTACTCGTTGCTTGTCAAGAGTGCACTTCAAATGTATTGAAACCCAGACATAAATCCACCAATTTAACTCTCCCCATCTCTCTCCATCTCTCTCTACCGCTGTCTGTCGGTCAATTGAATTCAGAGAGCTTTATTAGCAGAGGGAAATGTACATTGTCAACGCAATAATAATACAATTACAGACAAGAATTGTTTTAAAAATATAACTAACTATTTCTCTGTCCATCCATCCCTCTCTCTCTCTCTCTCTCTCTCTCTCTCTCTCTCTCTCTCTCTCTCTCTCTCTCTCTCTCTCTCTCTCTCTTTCTCGCCTAGGGGATTCTGTTATTTCAACTCAGTGGCGATCGCTGCAAGGCTGCTGCAGCAGCGACTCAGCGTCAACAGAATCCTCATCGTGGACTGGGTCAGTAAACACAGGGACAGGGAGCCATACACGAGTTCACTGAACATGAGTTAACCAGGTTCTTTAATCACTTGGACTATGAGCCGTAATTCATTAGAATTGCCATAAGGACACAATTGATTCTGAGGCAATTAAAGGGCAAACAAACACTAGAAAACATCCATTTATTATAATTTCAATGATGGCGCCAAACTGAGCAAACAAGTGTGTTTTTTGACCTAATGACCTGACTTGTTGACAGTTGTTGCTAAAGTGACCATGTTGCATCAAATGACATCACCTCCATTCACCCAATCAGAGAGAAGATGCCAAATCAGTTTGACCGAACTGGTAACCAAGTTTCAGTACCTGTCATCGAGATATTCAACAACCAAAGAATAAATATAAATAATCATTGGCATTGACGATTTACAATGCAGATTATTAAACCGATAACTTGTACAAAACACAAAAAGCTCTTTGTGTTTCTGTTTAGTTTGTGTCAGCTAGCATACATCTTGTGTTTGAGGCTAGCAATCAGGCAAACGATCCAAATACACTTAAGCACTCAGGGCACTATGGTGCTTTAGTTAATCCTGTATGGGAAATTAAAACAAACTTAAATCACTATTTTTAGTATTTTACTCATTAGATTTCTTTTTTATTACACTAGTGTTGCTCTTTTATGAACTATCGTAATGCTCTGAGAATAACGGATGCTGATTGGTCAAAGATGGTCGAGTGATTGGTTGTGTGCTGCTCTGCTTACCGCCTCTCAGGACGTTCACCATGGCAACGGCACCCAGCAGGCATTCTACGATGACCCCAACGTCCTCTACCTGTCCATCCATCGCTATGACGACGGGAACTTCTTCCCCGGCAGCGGAGCACCCGATGAGGTGAGGCAGAGAGAGAGAGAGACAGAGAGAGAGAGGGTACAGACAGACAGAGATGGGGAGACTTGGTAGAATAGATCCAAAGGGATATCCCTCAATAAAGGGATCAGAGATTTTGTTCACATCTCTAATCCTGACCAAAGCACTCCGGAAGAGGTGTGTGTGTGTGTGTGTGTGTGTGTGTGTGTGTGTGTGTGTGTGTGTGTGTGTGTGTGTGTGTGTGTGTGTGTGTGTGTGTGTGTGTGTGTGTGTGTGTGTGTGTGTGTGTGTGTGTGTGTGTGTGTGTTTGCATGTAAGAATCTGTTTTGGTCAATCAGCGTCATCATAGTGTGTTTTCTAATGTGCACGTATACGTGTGTGTTTGTGCAGGTGGGCAGTGGTGCAGGGGTGGGTTTCAACGTCAACGTAGCATTTACCGGGGGTCTGGACCCCCCCATGGGAGACGCAGAGTACCTGGCTGCCTTCAGGTAACTCACCTATTCACACGAGACACAAACACACACACACACACACACCTATGCACACATTTACATGTACACACACAAAATTCTAATTGAGCAATAAATCTACAATAAAAACAGTTCTTGATCACAGCACACACACATTTGAATACACAGTGTGACATTGCTCATCCACATCCCCCAACCCACCGCCTTTTCTTGCCACCATGACATCACTTCTCCTCCTCTCTCTCTATGACATCACTTCTCCTTCTCTCTCCATGTCATCGCTTCTCCTCTCGCTCTATGATATCACTTCTCCTCTGTCTCGTGAGATCACTTCTCCACTCGCTCTATGATATCACTTCTCCTCTATCTCGTGAGATCACTTCTCTCTCTCCATGACATCACTTCCCCACTCTCTCCCTATGACATCACTCCTCTCTCTCTCTCAATGCCACCCCTCCTCTTCTCTCTCTGTGACATCACTTCATCTCTCCGTTACATCACTTCCTCTATGGTCCTTAGAACGGTGGTGATGCCCATCGCCAGTGAGTTCTCCCCCGATGTGGTGCTCATCTCGTCGGGCTTCGACGCTGTGGAGGGACATCCCCCTCCGCTGGGGGGCTACATGCTCACCTCCAAATGTGAGTTGAACCTGCCCAGCAACAGCTCCGTGGAGAGAGGGGTGGTGGGCGGCTCCTGCAGGGTTCACTGATACATTCAGTCCATCCCAGCTGTAACAGCGCTGCACTGTTAGTGCAGATCAACCACTGGAGAGAGGGCAGAGCAACCAGTGGTGGACCGCCTTAGTCAACAATTTGTACCTGTTAGGGGTTGTGGGGGCAGGCAGGTAGGACCCAGATGCAGACGGTTTAGGGAAAACTGCACTTTATTTCCGCCAAAAGGCTAAGGCAAGGAGCAAGGAGCAAGGGAACACAGGTAACCATAGAGAACACGCAGGACCAACAAACCACAATGACAGCACGAGGAACAAAGGAAAGACAAGGGCTTAGGTAACAAACACAAAACACGCAACGAGGAACAGCTGAGACACATTAGGGGAGGGAGCAGTAATCAACACAGGAGGGAAACACAGGGAAACACACCAAAACACGACACTGACCATGACGGTACCCCCCCCCCCCTTAAGGGTCGACTCCCAGGCGACCCACGGCAAGCCAAAAAAAAAACACGAAGAAAGTCAAACCCAAATAGGGTGGGTGGAGGGGAGCCAGGAGGAGGGAATAAAAAATAAAATAAAAAAATGGACTGGGGCAGAGTGGAGGGGTGTCAGGCGGGTGGCCAGAAAACTGCCCCAGGGCATGGCAGGGAGCCTCAGGCGGACGGCCTGGGGGGCAAGCAGAGGCAGAGTGAAGGCGGAACCCTTCAGGAGGCCGGCGGCAAGGACGATGAGGGCTCAGTCCCTCAGGAGGCCTGCAGTGGCAAAGAAACCCCTCTGAAGGCCGGCAGCGGCAAAGGCGGAACCCTTCAGGAGGCCGGCGAAGGCGAGGTAGAGGGCGGGTCCCCACAGGAAGAAGGCGAGGTAGAGGGCGGGTCCCCTCTGGAGGAAGGCGAGGTAGAGGGCGGGTCCCCTCTGGAGGAAGGCCAGGTAGAGGGCGGACCCCCTCTGGAAGGCGGGACTCCTCAGGAAGGCAAGGTAGAAGGCTGGTCCCCTCTGGAGGAAGGCGAGGTAGAGGGCGGACCCCCTCTGGAAGGCGGGACCCCTCAGGAATGCAAGGTAGAGGGCGGTTCCCCTCAGGAGGAAGGCGAGGTAGAGGGCGTGTCCCCTTTGGAGAAGAGGGCGTGCCCCTTCCAAAAGGTTTGGCGGGCGTGCCCCTTCCAAAAGGTTTGGAAGGCGGGACCCCTCTGGAAGACCTTGAAGCGGGACCCCCCTCGAGAAGGAGTGGAGGGAGGGCCCCCACAGGCAGGAGCGGAGGGCATGCCTCCCCTGGACGGTCTGGAGGGCGGGCCCCCTCCGGCAGGAGCAGAGGCCGGTCCCCCTCTGGAAGGAGAAGGGGGCGGGCCCCCTCTGGAAGGAGCAGAGGGCGGGCCCCCTCAGGCAGGAGCGGAGGGCGGGCCCCCTCAGGCAGGAGCGGAGGGCGTGCCTCCCCTGGACGGTCTGGAGGGCGGGCCCCCTCCGGCAGGAGCAGAGGGCGGACCTCCTCAGGAAGGAGCGCAGGGCGGACCTCCTCAGGCAGGAGCGCAGGGCGGACCTCCTCAGGCAGGAGCGCAGGGCGGACCTCCTCAGACAGGCGAAGAAGCCGGTCCCCCTCTGGAAGGAGCAGGGGGCGGGTCCTCTCTGGAAGGCGAGGAGTGGCCTCAGGAACCGGACAGGGCTCGGGGACCGGAGTCAGTGCGGGAGCTGGAGTGCCAGGAGGAACCGGCTGGTACCCCAAACTCACCACACCCACTCTGATTGTCCGTAAGGGAGGAGGCTGGTAGCTGGGGACCGGGGGCAGAGGCTGGTAGCTGGGGAGCGGGGCAGAGGCTGGTAGCGGGGAACCGGGGGTAGAGGCTGGTAGCTGGGGACCGGGGGCAGAGGCTGGTAGCGGGGAACCGGGGGCAGAGGCTGGTAGCTGGGGACCGGGGGCAGAGGCTGAGAGCAGGAGCGTGGAGGCTTAGGCCGGTCACCAAAGTCCGGTGGCAGTGGCATGTAGCTCTCCGGCCAAAATGTTGTGGGGTTGAGCAGCTCGACTGCCCACTCGGGTAAGGCGTCCTCCAACTCGGGCCTTGACGCAACAGCCCTGCACGTACGCCCCAACACAGCCTCCTGCTCCTTCCTGCTGGGAATGTTCTCCCAGCCATCCAAAGCTATGATTATCGACACTAACAAATCCTCCAACTCACAGAAAAATAGAGCGTCCGCTGGGTCCAATCTTGGTGCTGTCATTCTGTTAGGAGTTGTGGGTACAGGCAGGCAGGTAGGACCCAGATGTAGACGGTTTAGGGAAAACTGCACTTTATTTCCGCCAAAAGGCTAAGGCAAGGGGCAAGAATCCACAGAATCCAAGATGGCAGCATGTTAGGTTGTATGTGAGTTTGTGAGTTTGTCTCTCTGTCTGTGTTCATTTTTTGCGCTATTTTGTTTCTGCTACTCATTGAGCACACTGGATTTAAGGATATTATCATTCATCACATGAAATGAATGCGGACTACCTGGACTCTGAAAGGCTAGAACAAAGGCAGCAGTAGCAGCCTTGCTAACTCCCAAGGCCTCAGCAGCAGCAGTAGCAGCCTTGCTAACTCTCAAGGCCTCAGCAGCAGCAGCCTTGCTAACATCTCAAGCCCCCAGCAGCAGCAGCCTTGCTAACATCTCAAGGCCCCAGCAGCAGCAGCCCTGCTAACATCTCAAGGCCCCAGCAGCAGCAGCTAGCATAGTAAACTCAGTAATTTAAAGACGATGGCATTTTTCTTAACTTTAGTATGTTTGTTGACATTTTGGGACCTGACTCCAAGGAATTGCCCCTTGGTGAGTACCACTAGCTATGTGTCTAGCATGCAAGACACTTACTATAGTGGCACTAATGCTAATGTTGCCGGGCATTTTCAGCAACCACAGTCTGATTTGGTTTGGGCCTCAAACCTGTGGTCGGACCCACCTAGGGACTTACCTAAACTTCTATGTTTTTTTACTTTATATCTTACTATCTTACTCTTTCCCTTAAGGAAAGGCATTGCCTGGCTTTAACACATGAAAAAACTGCTTCAAAATCTAATGTGAGACGAGGAGTGATGATTGTACTCAACAGATGCAGACATTGTGGTCATCAACGGTTATCCATATAACAAGGAAGTGTACAACACTTGCGTTACAGTCCTGGAGCTCTATATCTAAATAATATCATATAATACATAGAAACCTGTATCATTTAATACATATTATCACGGCCAAAAGCTGTGTGCGCCTCCAGACGATATTATGAATCACAAACGACTTTGTCGGGTTCTGCGACGTCTCTGGTTCTTCCACTTTCACACAACCTGAAGTCGACTGAACTGCGCGCTGCCTGCTGCCGGCTGCCCGCTGCCGGGCGATGGTGGCTCGCGGCAACCGGCGGCAAATCGCAGTTCATGTACTTCAGCGAGTCAAAGCCAAAGTTCCTTTCCCCCAATTCCTTCTCAACCATGGCTGAGATATCCCCCAATACGAGTCTCATTGTAGAAATACCAGAGAAGAGAGTCCGACGTGTTATGCGCCATAACACCAAAAGCAGAACGGTTATCCAAATAATAAGGAAGTGTACAACACTTGCGTTACAGTCCTAGTGCTCTATATCTAAATAATATCATATAATACATAGAAACCTATATCATTTAATACATATTATCACGGCCAAAAGCTGTGTGCGCCTCCAGACGATATTATGAATCACAAACGACTTTGTCGGGTTCTGCGACGTCTCTGGTTCTTCCACTTTCACATCAACCTGAAGACGACTGAACCGCACACTGCCTGCTGCCGGCTGCCCGCTGCCGGGCGATGGTGCCTCGCGGGAACCGGCGGCATGTCGCAGTTCATGTACTTCGGCGAGTCAAAGCCAAAGTTCCTTTCCCCCAATTCCTTCTCAACCATGGCTCAGATAACCCCCACAACAGTCATGTTGTGGAAATACAAGACACGTCAAAGAACTGACAAGAAACACTTGCATTACAGTGTGTGTATTCACACACACACACACACACACACACACACACACACACACATGTGGCGCTCGCACGGTCGAGTCTCATTGGCGGGCCAACGTCTCTGGGCGGGCCAGGCAGAGTAAGGGGAGGAGCTGAGATTCTTGGTGACGTCCTAAATACAGACATTCCAAATCAGCGCACTTGAGCCTCCGTTTTTTCAAAGGCGAGCAGAACAGCTAGTGCTCGTTTTACACCAAACGCAAATTTTAGCCACTTGGGGACCATAGGCAGGCTCGGGGAACTCATATTTATGTAAGAAAACCTCATAAAGTGAGATTTTCATGTCATGGGACCTTTAACCAACTACAGGCCAATATCAAATCTGTGTGCCTTGTCAAAAATTCTTCAATCTTTTGTGTGTGTTCAGTTAAAAGAGTTTCTAACATTCAATGATCTTCTCTCAAAACTGCAATCAGGCTTCAGGAAAAAACACAGTACCATCACTGCAGCTACAAAAGTGATCAATGATATATGAGTTGCTCTTGATATGAAGCAGCACTGTGCTTCACTTTTTATTGATCTGTCAAAGGCTTTTGACACTGTGGACCATGCTGTTTTAAAGCATAGGCTTTTTTGCTTGGGTTTGTCAAATCATGTAGTTTCCTGGTTCACAGATTATTTGAGTGACAGGAGTGTATTAAATATGATGGTCTGTGTTCTGAATTTGTGAGTGTCCACAAGGGCGTGCCACAGGGTGCAATATTAGGACCCCTCTTGTTCATTATGTACATTAATGATTTGGGAAAAAACGTGTCAGATTCTAACATGCATTTGTATGCAGATGACAAAATTATTTACTGTTTTGGATCAACTCCTGCTAGAGCTGTTGAATCTCTGCAGAAAGCTTTTGATGTAGTCCAGCACACACTCCTGCCCTGCAACTAAAATTAGTCCTCAACACTGAAAAAACTAAACAAATGTTGTTTTTAAACTCTAAGAAAGTACCTCAAACTTTCCCCACAGTGTCCACTCTTGAGGGAAATGTCATAGAGGTGGTTCATATCTATAAATATCTTGGTGTCTTGATTGATGACTCCCTTTCCTTCAAACCCCACATTGACAATCTTGTGAAGAAATTGAAACTTAAATTGGGCTTCTTCTTCAGGCACAAATTTTGTTTCTCTTTTGAGGCGAAAAAGCGGCTTGTCACTGCAACGTTTTTATCCAGTTTAGATTATGGAGATTTGATTTATATGAATGCCTCAGCTAAATGTCTATGTAAGATTGATGCTGTTTACCATGCTTCTCTGAGGTTTATTAGTAACTGTAGAGCCCTGACCCATCACTGTGAATTGTATTCTCGAGTGGGTTGGCCCTCTTTGTCCACCAGGAGGCTGGGACATTGGTGCACTTTTATTTATAAGGCCATGCTTGGGCTACTGCCATCATATATTTGTAATTTAATCACACAGAAAAGTGTTGCTTCTTACAGTCTGCGTTCAAACAATCAGATGCTTCTGTCAGTTCCATTTGCCCGCACTGAATTAGGAAAAAGGGCATTCGTCCACTCTGCTCCCACCACATGGAACTGGCTGCAAAAAGATTTTAAATTAAACTAAATGATTTCTTTGAACGCTTTTAAATCTAAGATGAGAGCATTTCAGACCACTTCTTTTACTTGTAGATGTTTTTTATGAATTTTAATTTACTTGTAACCGTTTTTTATCATTTTAATATCTGTCTATATGTTGTGTGTGTAATATTGTGAGTGTACATATGTTATTTGTTGCTGCCTCTTGGCCAGGACTCCCTTGAAAAATAGGTTTTTAATCTCAATGGGACTTTCCTGGTTAAATAAAGGTAAAAAAAAAAATGGAACACAGGTAACCACAGAGAACACGCAGGGCCAACAAACGACAATGACAGCACGAGGAACAAAGGAAAGACAAGGGCTTAAGTAACAAACACAAGACACGCAACGAGGAACAGCTGGGACACTTTAGGGGAGGGAGCAGTAATCAACACAGGAGGGAAATACAGGGAAACACACCAAAACACGACAGACCATGACAGTACCTGCGTAAATAAAGCTTTTGAGATTGCTATTGTCGTCTATCGTGCTCTGCATGTATTTGTCTTTGATGCTCTCTTTCTATCTCTCTCTCACATACTCTCCCTCCCTCTCTCCTTGTCTCACTCTCTCCACTCTATCTCTTACTCCCTTGCTCCATCTCTCTCTCTCTCTCTCTCTCTCTCTCTCTCTCTCTCTCTCTCTCTCTCTCTCTCTCTCTCTCTAATGCCCTCTTGTTCCCCCAGGTTTCGGTCACCTGACCCGTCAGCTGATGACCCTCGCCGGGGGGAGGGTGGTTCTGGCGTTGGAGGGGGGTCACGACCTCACCGCAATCTGTGACGCTTCGGAGGCTTGTGTGGCTGCCCTGCTGGGCCAGGAGGTAACAAAAGGTTCCGGGTTCGATTCCCCACGTCTGCAGTCTCTTCTGTAGAGGGTCCTTGAGCAAAATGGCCCCTGTGTGTATCGTTATCAATGAGCTGATTCTGGTTCGGCTCCCTTTTGCTCCGGTGTGACACTGACCCCTGGTGGAAAGTACTAGAACTTCAACAGAAACGCAAAATAACTAATACTACATCCCATGGCCTGGGAATGGATGGAGAAAATTCAGCAACACTAATGATGATTAATAGCATATTATATGATTACAATAATTTTAATCAAAATACAAGTGTAATGCTTTTAATACAGAACCCGATTTCCCTTCTTTTGAATTATTAATAAAGAACAATGAGGTCATCAACTGTTTTTGTGTTTCCGTCCCCAGCTGGATCCGCTGCCCAAGGCGGTCCTGGAGCAGCGGCCCAACCCCAACGCCGTCCGATCCCTGGGGAAGGTCATCGAGATGCACAGTAGGTCCAACCGCCGCTGGAACCACCCCTAACCTCACTCCTACACATTAAGAGACCCAACTAAACAATAAGAGTCACTACTACACAATAAGAGACACTACTACAAAATATGAGACACTACCATACAATAACACACCATCTTTGTACACAATAAGAGACACTACTACACGGTTGGTGTCGGCTTACATTTCCACACATTCAGAGGCTTATTGCAAAATAGCATACAAGGAATACGACAAGGCTTCTCTTCTCTGTTTTGGGAAAAGGTCCACTCAGGACATCTCCTGCTGTAAACTTCGACACCGTTTATACATATGACAGCATTTGCGACACACACACACACACGTCAACAGACATGCGCAGGGCAGGTTTACTGGTCATTATGTGATATCTGCATGAGGGAACACAGAACCATGACAGGGTTTTGGCTCACACACTACAGCCTGCGTGGGGCAGAGAGAGGAGGGGGAGAGAGGAGAGGTAGAGGAGTTGGGGGAGAGAGAGGAGTGGGGGCAGAGCGAGAGAGAGGAGTGGGGGGAGAGACTCCTCCGTCTTCACTAGCTTTGGGGTTTTAAACGCTATACTGCCCCCTTGTGTGTGAATTGGTGATCCTATTGTTTGAAGGCCAGGATCACCACACCATGTGTTCTGGGGGTGTGGCCGGCCCCAAATCACACTGGGATGGTCTCTCGGGTCCTTAGATCGAAGACCCTCTGGTGTCGTGGTGTAGGGTTGTACCAGCTGGAAAGATACTGGAATTCACTAAATGATTATAAAGATGAAACGCCCTAATTTCTCCAAACATCAATCTCTCTCTTTCCCTACCTCTACATCCTCTCTCTCTCTCTCTCTCTCTCTCTCTCTCTCTCTCTCTCTCTCTCTCTGAACCCATCTGTCCCCCACCAACTCTACCTCTCTATCTCCATTCTCTCCCCTCTGCCCTCTCTGTCTCTCTCTCTCTTTCTCTCTCTCCGTCTCCCTCCCTCCCCCTCCCCCTCCCTCTCTGTCTCCCCCCCTCCCCCTCCAGGTAAGTACTGGCGTGCTGTGCAGCGGTCTGCAACCAGGCTGGGTCTCTCCCTGCTGGAGGCCAAGCGAGGCGACTCGGAGGAGGCAGAGACCGTCCACGCCATGGCCTCGCTCTCCGTTGCCAATAGCAACGCTATGGAGCACAGGTGAGGCCCCCCTGCTGCACGGCATTGTGGGAGTTGTAGTAGAGTGTGTATGTACAAACAAGAGAACAAATATTGGTGAATAAAATATCAGTAGGATGATGATGACGATGGTAACATGAATTAATGAACACAAAACAATTAAATCTATATGCAATCTTTTCGTTCATACTAGGGCTGCAACAACGAATCGATAAAATTGATAAAAATCGATTACTAAAAGCGGTGGCAACTAATTCTGTCATCGATTCGTTGAGTCGCGCAATTAATACGTCACTCGTAGGGGCGGAACTGCCGACGCCCACAGGTCCATGCTTCATGCATGGACCCTTCAAAGGTGGATTTATAGTCCTCAGTAAAGTGCTGTACGTAGACATGGAGAGCCCTCTCCGTCGATGGAGAGCCTGTCGGAGACCCTCTCCTTAGCTCTACGTGTGTATCCAATTTTTTTTAACTATCTGTCGATGCGTACGGAGACGGACAGAGACGTAAGGGCTGTGATTGGTCTTCTAACAAAATTTAACAGAATCCCTTTTACCGGTTTGACTTAAAGAACTGAAAACCTCATTTTGTGCACTTTATAAAAGAAAGGAGTCTTTTCATTTTTATAGATATATACATAAATGTATACAATACATTGTATGTTTTTTTTGTGTTATTCCAGTTATGTTTTTATAGATTTTTTATCATTTAATGTTACTTTAAATGGCTCAGGGACATTGGAGCAATAACCCGTTGTTTTTACATTTCAGTCTGCACTGTGAATTTGAAGTAATGTAATCGATGTATCCAGATTCATCGATTAATCGAAAAAATAATCTACGATTAATCGATTATTGAAATAATTGTTAGTTGCAGCCAGGGCTCTAAATTAACTTTTTTGATCACCAGCCAATGTGGCTGGTAAGTTTCTGAAGTTACCAGCCAATCAGAATTTCCACTAGCCACATTTTTTTCCCGTGCAAAAAAGACGGATTATGAGAGCCACTGAATTAATTTGATCATTTTATTAACTAAAGCTTTAAAATCATCTTGCAGTGAAGTTGGGAATGTATATCCAATTAAAATTAAATCCTAACCGCCAGAAGGTGGGGCTGGGGCCAGCGTTTTACAACTTAAAACTTTAAACAACTCTAAACATGTTTTAGTGCAGATAATGTACAAAATTAAACAAATGTATTATGTACAAAGAGACAGGTTAAACATCATCAGAGGCAGAGCTCTCTGAGGACTCTGACTCAGAGCCCCCATCTACATCAGTTCCATTTTTCTTCCTCACAAAGTGTGGCCGGCGTGTGTGCACACTGTCACCATGCCAGATTTCTATGGCTTTGCGTGGGTCGAAGTCTTTGATGTCCGGTGAGCACAACTGTGCACAAAAGGTCAGCTAGTGTCTCCCCTTTCAGGCTTGAGCGCCAGTCACTCTTAACCTGCTTCATGACACTAAACCCCCTCTCACAGTCAGCTGTACTTGTCGGAATGGTGAGCAGGGCATCAAACAGGTGTAGGACATCAGGACACTCATGGCGCAGCATTCTGTTTACTACAGGCCATGTCTTCTCAATGGTCCCTGTTGCAGGGTCAGACAGACAATACAAAATGAGATGTTACGGTATGCACTTTCAGTGACTTTCAAGCACATGGAAAACAAATGCAAATTTAGTTAGTAAAAGATGGCATCACATTTGGATTGTACCTTTAACAAATGACCTACTCAAGACTATTGTTAAAGAGTCACATCAGACTTCATTTTCTTAAACTTCATTCATCGCCTTGGCTGAAACCTGCAGTGTAAAGTTGTGTTTTCAGAATGGTCCATTGATCTGGAATCAAGTCAATATCCACTCCAGCTGTCAGTAGAAGAGGTCGGAAGTGACTAATAACCTGGTCTACATCATCATCACCAAAATCTGAGAACAAAGGGGAAAAACATTGATACAAAGTTAAAGCTGCAGCCTATAACTATTTTTGTGTTATATTTGTTATATTTATATCTGTGGAGAGGGTCTTAGAAAGCAGAGCTGCAGCACAGCAGAGAGGAAGGAGGAGGGACCTGGAGGCTGTACTCATTCAAATTTTCTGGCTAAGTCCACTTTTTTCTCCAAACTACAGACTGCAGCTTTAAGGAGTTGTCTTAAAACATAAAATGGGAATATATTTGTTCATTACATTTTAATTATTACTGACCTGCACTTGTGTCTGTCTCTGGCCAGCACTGGAAATGTATCAGTCGCATTGCCTTCAGGACACCACTGTTTACATCGGCAAACCTAGAAGTGATGCACTGGCACATGGCATCTCTGAGATCATTCTTGGACTTGTCATGCTGGTCAGGCTTTGTCGGTTTCAGAAGGACTCCCTCATAGATGTCCGTCTCCAGTGCTGCTCTCAGCTTAGGCCCGGGTCTACAGTTGTGCAGAGATGAATGGATGGGTTTGATTTATTATCTATCTTTACATACATATTGTGAAAAAAGTGTGAAAACACACTAACACAACCTAAAATCAAATAATGAATTGTATGACATATGATACATATCTTATACATACATATACATAATACATACTCACCATATTTTAGATGGTGATTTTAATTAGTATTGATTGTTTTTATTTATCATTATACCGAGACCTGAGTTCTGCATTTTGTTCTTTTCATGTCTCATGGGCAGAATGAAAAAAAGTATTCTATTCTATACCTTGACTTGTACTTTTCTATGACAGCCTGAGTGGAGGACAGGCAGCTATGAGCCTCAGCCAGGGTTACTGCTGACTTCTGCAGTGACTTGGAAAGGTTGCTCAATTGAAAGATGATGTCATGGAGAAGACAGCAAAACCGTAGGACTCCGCCATCCTTTGCTATGTTAAGGAAGCCCTTGGCCTTTGCCCTCTGAACACTGACAGTGGTCTCCTCCTGGGCCTACAAACAAAACAACAGCATTAAATCACAGACAACATTTACACTGAATTCCAAATTATTATGCAAATATGATTTTAGTCTCATATTTATTTTGTTTTTCCAATGCAATTCTTGGCTTGTATTGTGTCTCCTACCTGTTTATATCACTGACAGACATGTGTTTGACATGTAAATGTATTAAGCAAGGCACAAATATTAAATTATCAACCTACACTGTTGGTTTTAGTAGGCTATAAATTATCATACCTTTTCCTGTAAGTGGCGTACAACAGCAGCATAGCCCCTGAGGAAATGGTCTAGTGCTTTGAGGAGATGTGGCAGCCACCTGGTTCCACCTACTCTGGTTGGCATCAAAGCCTTCATGTGGAGCTCCCCGAAGTGTTGCTTTAGGCTGGCCCTGTTTACTCCACTCTTGTGATACAAGGTGTAGAGTCCACTCAATAGGTCCTCAACCTTCTTGGCCATCACATTTTTCCTCACTGCATCTGAAAAGGCGAGCTCAAGTCTATGGGCCATGCAATCAGGGGCGGCCTTCCCTACAGGCGGGTTAGGCGGCCGCCTAGAGCGCCATCTAGAGGGGGAGCGCAAAATAATGCGCCCGAAAAAATAAATAAAAAAAATAATAATATTTTTTTTCCCTGCTGGCGCATATTTTTGCGCCCCTTATCTCCAACCAATATTTTGACATTAAAAAAAATAAATCTAACATTAGGGTAAAATGAGCCAAAAATCGAAAACGGAAGGGGAACCTACCTCCTTGGTTTCGTCAGAACATGCTAGTACTATAAGGCGTTTGGTTAGAGTGTTTTCAAGAATCGAGAATCAAGAACGAAATCAAGAAAATGAAGAGGCAAAAGCCATCCGGGGCGCAATTTTTTCCTCCGTGGATTTTATTCTTGAATTAATGTTTGTTCATCGTTGCGATCGTTGTGTTTATGTGAAAGAAATGCAGTTACAGGGCAAAACAGTTTTTCAAGGTTGCAATTCAGTTTTCGTGGGGAATGAACAAACTTTTTTTTATTTATTTTTTTATTATTATTATTATTATTCTTTTTTTTTTTGCGGAGGGGGGGGGGGCGCCAGGAGTGAAGCTCGCCTAGAGCGCCAAATGTGCTGGGGCCGCCCCTGCATGCAATGGATCCCCAGCACATACGATCGGTCTGCACGCAGCTTGGTAACTACACCATTGTTGACTCCTGTCATTACAGCTGCTCCATCTGTGGTGATGGCCACCAGCTTGCTCTTCCAATCAGTGCTGACTTCACTCTCCATTACATTACACACAGCTTCAGCTATGCTTGTAGCATCTGGCTTTGAAACAGCTTTTATCCCGACAAAATCAACTTTGATCTTCCCCTCACTGGCACTCCTGGCATAGACCATCTCTTCTTCAATCACTGCACTGTCCAGGGATCCGTCTGACATGACAGAGATGAACTTGACATCTGACAATCTTGCCCTCATCTTTCTCCTCACATCCTCCGCTATGTAGTGAATGAAATCTTTTGCCTGATAGTCATTTGTGTATGTCTCTCCTATCTTCAAGCCTTTCTTTCTATCAACCCTGAAATAAATAATAACCAAAAACACATATATAAAAATGCTTGTATTAGGGCAATCGTGGTGGCCACATGATATATTCATGTTAAACCTTTGCATGTTATGTGACTGATAAAGTGTGAGGCTGAACTTTAAAATAGTTACTAAAATAGTACTGTCAATATACCGTATAAAATGTAATGAGTCTGAAACATGTAAATAATAAAGTTAATCCACTTACTCACACATCCATGCGAAGTCGGTGAAAGGCCTGCCTTTTTTCCCGATGGCGTGGGCATTGCGAAAAAGTAGCTCCATCTTCTCGAACTCGGACGTCTTCATTAAGGCAAGGCTCCTTCCAGCTTCACTCTCTTCGATACGACACTTCTTGGCGGTTTTCGTCCTCAGTCTCTCCTGATGACTTCGGGCACTCTCATGATCCTTTACTGCTTCTACTTTGAAATTATTGGTTCCTACCACGAAATTATTCGTTTTGTGTTTTTCTTTAGCATACATTCGGCAATCCTGACAGAACATTACGCTGTTTTCGTGATCATACACGAGCCACTCACGACCAGTTAGCCATTTACAGTTAAATTTCCTTCTTTTTTTTTCGCGAGGTCCAATATCCTCCTCCTCCCCTACCTCTTTGGTAGGAATATCCTTTCTCTTGATGGCCGGCTGTCCCAACCATCGCCTCATCTTGTTTGTGTTTGTGTCTGTATTTGTATTTGTACCGGCGTCTATCGTTTTTTCCAACCCAAGAGTGACCTACGCCCCCTCCCCTAGTACGGCAGCTGTCACGTTAAAATTGTACCGGGGGCGAAAATTGTACCGGCCTACGTCATCGTTTGTTTACATCCTGACAACCTGCCAAGCAACAGACGACGCGATGCAGAAAACATGTTTCCAAACGACGAAATAACATAATACAGATAGCGGATCGCTATCTGTATTATGATAGATAGCGATAACACTTGTTTTTACTTTATATTTGTATTGTATTTAATTGTTTAATCGAAACAATAAAAAAATTTGCCCGCGAAACGGGCGATCGCGTCAAATGACAAATGTTTTGCCCTCGGAACGGGCGATCGCGTCAAATGACGCGTCAAATGACGTAGGAAGTTTCTTGAAACATAATACAGATAACAGATCGCTAGATAACACTTGTTTTTACTTTATATTTGTATTGTATTGAATTGTTTAACTTGTTTGTCTTGTCACGCTCAATGAAGGAGTGCAATGAACGAGCATGACAGTTCGCAAATGTTCAAGAACCTTCCTACGTCATTTGACGCGTCATTTGACGCGTCATTTGACGCGTCATTTGACGCGATCGCCCGTTTCGCGGGCAAAACATTTGTCATTTGACGCGATCGCCCGTTACGCGGGCAATTTTTTTTATTGTTTCGATTAAACAATTAAATACAATACAAATATAAAGTAAAAACAAGTGTTATCGCTATCTATCATAGTACAGATAGCGATCCGCTATCTGTATTATGTTATTTCGTCGTTTGGAAACATGTTTTCTGCATCGCGTCGTCTGTTGCTTGGCAGGTTGTCAGGATGTAAACAAACGATGACGTAGGCCGGTACAATTTTCGCCCCCGGTACAATTTTAACGTGACACAGCCTCGACGGATGCGTTCCCATAGAAACCGTGCTCACGCGTCCCGCGAAATAGATGGTAAAGTTACTCATTTATCACCGGCCAAGCCGGCTAGTGAGTTTTTTTTAATACACGCCAAAATGAATTTTCACCCGCATTTGGCGGGTTGGCGGGTGTTAACTTAGAGCCCTTGCAGCCCTAGAGCCCTAGTTCATACATTAAGTATGTTTTATACATTTGAAAGGTATAACTTATTTACTCTGTAAAGTTATCACCCTCTGTTTGAACTGTATTGTAAAGGTTGTTGTTTGTGGCCTACATTACACTACAAGTGTACATTCATGCTAAGATACACGATGATTGCCTAACCATAAATTACACTAAATAACCCTTTTATGCAGTTTGTTTTAATCATGTTTGTTTTAAAACAGGATTAAGCTAATCTCTTTCAACTGGTTTAAAAAATATGGAATGCAGGGTCACTTTTGGACACTCACTCCCTGTCTGCTCTTATTTATATTGATTATCGGTTCAAAGTCTGCGATGACTTTATCTCTAGCTACCGCTAGCTTCATTGAACTAATGCTAGCGAGCTATCTTTTCTTAGCGATCAATTAGCAAACAACAAAAGGAAAGATCATAGGTTATAGGGTCATGTTGCGTTTGTGTTTTGAAATGCACCTTTCTTTGTTGTCCCCTAGGCAACAGGAGGAACCAATGGAAGAGGGGGAACCACTGTAGCAGAGGGGAGCCATCTCTGTGTTACATCGCCCTCATCGGTCGCTCTGGAGAAACGCCTCCTTCGATTTTTTCGAAAGAGCCTCGACCGTTACCTTCATTTAGCGCCTATAAGCCTCGCCCGCCACATCAGTCACCTCGATGGGCGGCCCCTCTAACCAATGAGAGGGCATGGGCGGGCTCAGCCTCACGAGTAGGGAGCCAATCAGAAGATGGCAGACTCAAAATCGATAAAAGGAAACAAAAAAATACATCCTGAAGCTTGCGTGTGTTGCTTAGCAACACTTGCTTGGTCACACACATTTTGTGCCAGTCTTAGCAACCCCCCCCCCCCCCCCCCCCCCCCCACCATGTTAGCATTCGCGACGGTGGATAACGACATGACCCGGCCTGAAGGCTAGGGTGCTAGTCCATTTGAAGTCTTGAGGCGGCGGAGGAGAGCTGTAAAATACTCACGGTGCAGAGTACAGTGGACGTGTGGCCATTGCCACCGGAACCCTCTGGCCAACACAGTTGGTCAGTCCTTTGATTCATTTGTACCATTATTTTCTCAACAAATTTTGCCTACAAAAACAATCCCCCAGCCGCTGCGCCCACGACGACCGGCCTGGGGGCTCGTCGGCATTCTGTAACGAGATGCGTTCACTGTGGACTTTGAGACTGGTCCCGGCGCCGCCGCCGCCGCCGCACCGCACCGTCCCCATAGCAACCACCGCCATTGGATGAGCTGTTGCCCTGGACGACGGTCGGGGCCCTAGACGCAGGGGACCGGCGTGCGGGTCCCGGACGCGATCGGTCCGATACTGACGGACTGGAGGAGTGCCTTGGTGCAGATCCACCGGGTTTCAGGAAAATCCGGTGGATTCAGGAAAAGAAGATTGCCTTAAGTCACAAGATACTACTTAGTTTTGTGGCCCCTGTGGCTAAAGAATGCAGGTCCCTGCAGCGCAGAATGAGACGATGACAAGAGGAGCGGTCAGCATGTTTACGTGGAACATTTACTTCTTTCAAGGACTTGGTCTGTGGAGGGTGTGGTTTTGGTTTTGATTTTTTCTTTCCCTTGGAATGAATCTTTTTCTGTGAGAAAAATGAGAAGACACTCATTGCTTAAGGAGAGTAGAGGCAGGCTTCAGTGGCGGGAGGGAATAAAAAGGGGTTGACAGGTCACTCGCTGGAAGACGCTAGATTGATGCTAAATTTTAGGGAAATGAAAGTTCAGCCTTCTATGTAGCCCAGCCCTTTATAAACCCCTCCCCCTTCCTGAGTGATGGCTTCGTACGAAAAACACAACCCATCAGCCTACCAGCATGCATTGGGGCGGAAAGGCCCCATATTTTCCCTGAAGATTCTTTGAATGTTATCCCAAAACAAAAACGCAAACACACAAAAAAATAAATGCCAAGCCACTGAAGCCAAAGCATGCATTTGCATTTCCAACCCCGTCCCCCTCCCTCCAATACATGGCTAGTAAACACTGGTGGACAAGCACTCCTAACTGAGGAACCATCTCTCTACCATGTTCCTGTACTTGAGGAGCCATCACTACTTTCTAAGCAGCTCTTGGCTGCTCGCCTGGCTGCGACCCCCTGGGTCCCTGGCCCAACGTCCAGCCGTGTACATCGAATTCAATATGTTTTACGGAGCAGAGCATTAATGGTGGCCTGTTTGTAGACTTTTACGCCTACCATTGTTGTTTATTTTTCACCGATTTGGTGCTGTTTTTGTTATTTCCATATCAAATGTGTGTTGTAAATGTGTCCATTTTTATTTGATGTATATTTTTCTAACTTTTTTCATGTCATTCAACCCGTGACCTGTCCTTTTTTTCTGGATGGGCAAGGGAATCGCAACCAGTGCTGTCGTTACTTTATTAGTCGTTTACTAATTTTTCATTCATTTTTTCCTTCTTTCTGAGTTCACCCTATCCATCTTCGTTTCTGTACATCCATCTTTCTCCTACATCTCTCTTTCTTGTCGTCTCTCTATCTCTTTCTGTCTATCAGTCTTCCCCTCTCTCTCCCTCTTTCTCTCCCCCTCTTTTTCTCTCCCTCTCCCTCCCTCTTCCTCTCTCTCTTTTACTTTCATAGAGAAGGGACACCCCTGCTCCTATCCCCCCTCGTCGTTCCTCGGGCCTCCTCCCGGCTGTGGGTCCCAGTCTTGTGTGTATTTATAAACCTTGCTGTACGACGTTGGCCTCTTAGTAGAACGTTTATTTGCAGAAAACCTCTAGTTTTTCTGAGAAGGTCGGCTTGTCGTAATGTTAGTGAACAATGACCTCGGCACTCAAGTCATTGACTGCACTATTTTATTTCAAGAGTATAAGAGTTGAGTTTAATTTAAACACTTATTCTGATATTTTTTTACATTTGATCTCTCTGTTGCCAATCCGTATGACGCAATGTTATCAGCCATAGGAAGGGCCAGCATTGTGTCGTGGGAAAACGGATTGCACTTGGCTAGTTACGGGAAATAAACCCACAACGTAACGATACCCTGATGACCATTTATTTAAAGGAGCGGGATATGTGCAGTCAGACAATGGGAGGTGGCTACTTCAGACTGTCACTACGGTCCAGCTTACTTTTTATAACAAATCTACTTTTCGATTTTTCACAAAAACGGTAACGATTAATAGCAACCATCATGTTAATGTGGTCGTAGAGTACATTTTTCGTTTGTTGTTGTTAATTTCTTAACAAAACATTCCAACTGTTAGTTTGATTTGGCTTAACTTTGTTGTTGTTAGCGTAATTTCTTTGCTTTATTTTAGCCTTTCGTAGGACGTTTTTTTTGGTTTCTGCTGTCTACTCGCGCCAACTTTAACTCTTTGCATGGTTTGTGCACCAGCATGCCTGCTTGTCTATGTAACGATAATAATGTTGTATTTGCACAATAGAAGAAGAACAATGGGCGGAGGAGGGGGGCGGGAACCCAGTCTCCCATGGCAATCAAGTATCCATGGGAAACGGGGCCGACTCCGCCTTCCTCGCTGTGCAACAGAATTCTGAAAAACTAACTTTGTCCAACACGACTAACAAAGATAAAGAAAAGAAGAAGAAAAAAACATTTGATATTGTAGAATCCAGCACTGAGACAACAATTTATGGACAAATCAGAAAATGTATTCAAGAAACTTTTGCTCTGCCTTCTCAGTCGTGGACTCTCCCAAAGAATGTTCCTCTGGCATTTTACACCGGCACTAAATTAACCCCTGGGGGGGGGGGGGGGGGGGGGGAGAGAGAGAGAGAGGGGGGGGGGCAGAGGGAGAGGGAGAGACAGAGGGAGAGAGAGAGAGAGAGAGAGAGAGAGAGAGAGAGAGAGAGAGAGAGAGAGAGAGAGAGAGAGAGAGAGAGAGAGAGAGAGAGAGAGAGAGAGAGAGAGAGAGAGAGAGAGAGAGAGAGAGAGAGAGAGAGAGAGAGAGGAGAAAGTTCAGAAACTGGGCATCTCGGTTCAACTGTCGACGACCGCCTCGGCCAGTTCTATCTAAATACCACTGTGGCTCAAGAGTTATTCTTGGTTTTCATGTAAATGAAAAATAATGTTATTTTTAGTTTGTTGTTTGTCTCTGTATTGATTAAAAAAAAGTTAACATTCTTTGGGACCTACGCTTCGGACATTTAATCCCTAAATCTATAAAATATATTTCCGAAAGATGATGGGAGTATTTGATCATTGTTTGGTATTTTTCTCTTGAAATTATGTGTTTGATTTAATTAAGAATTAACATAGGGAGTTCTATTTCCGGAGGTTTTGAGTGGTACATAGTCTACAGAGATGCTCCTGTTGCTGTCTAGCTTATGTTCCACACCACCAAGATAATCAGGGTCGGCTCTTACGAGGATCGTGAACCGAAGTAAAATAACTAGATATGTCTTAAGAAAACGACTTACCATGGCCAGCCAACTGATTTAATTTGATGGAAAAGGAAAAAATACAAATACGTTTTCACTGGAAGTAAATGTCCTTCTTTAGGAAATCCGTGTGTATGTACAATTATGTATGTCTGTACAATGATACACGTACACTATACATATTATGTGTACATATTATACATATGCATGTACAATGTATGTACAATTATGTGTGTGTCCTAATTAACTATTATAATTATAAGCATGTGTACGGCAGGTCCATGGTGGACTCAGTGGTGATCAGGCCCTGATTATACACTGCATGTGGTCTCAGTGGTGATCAGGCCCTACACTTACATTTACATTTAGGGCATTTAGCAGACGCTTTTATCCAAAGGGACTTACAATAAGTACATTTGTCATAAGAAGTGCAACAATATATCGCTGTCGGTACAGAAAGGATGTTCATAGAACCAAGTGCAAGTACAACAATCGCTAGGCTAACCATTTCCTCGTGTTACAGCAATGATAGCAGCTACTGCAGTTGCTACACAGTTAAGTACTATAATACAATACAATACAACAAAATACAATACAGTGTACAATGGTGGCCAGAAGTGGGAGGGTGGCTATGCAGAGTCGAGGTGGACTCTGAACAGGTGAGTCTTGAGTCTTTTTCGGAAGATAGTGAGCGACTCTGCGGTCCTGAGAACGTCAAGGAGCTCGTTCCACCACTGAGTTCCGCCTACACTGCATGTGGACTCGGTGGTGATCAGGCCCTGGTTATTATACATCATAATGAACTAACTCGTTCCTCGAGGGGTATTCTGCTAAAACTGCTCTCCTGATCACAAGAAAGCAACGTGCGATCTCGTGATCAGCTGTGCAAGTCAGAGCGCGCCCCTTAGGAACCCGTCCGGGGGCGTGTCCTCTAAACGGAAATGGTGGGCGGTGTCCTGGAACCTCAAGCAAGCCAATCACGTGAGGCCACTTCCACTTCCATTTATCGAGCAAACACAAACTTGTCACTAGTGCCACCGACATGCGAAGTCCGCGACACTAGCCCTACCTTTCACTCTTATCTGACCCTTCACTGCGGGGGTCGTGGAAGAAGAAGAGCCACCCCGGTCTGGACCCTCTTTTCTTTTAATCACCGTAGAAGTGTGTTCTGTCCCGTTGGCGCCATGCCCAACATCGTGCTTTTTAGCGGGAGCTCTCACCACGACCTGTCGCAGAAGGTGGCCGACAGGCTGGGGCTGGAGCTGGGCAAAGTCATCACCAAGAAGTTCAGCAACCAGGAGACGTGGTGAGCCCCGCTTCCCACAGTGCGACACGGTCGGGTTGTGTGGGTGTGGGTGTCATGTGGTCGTGGCGTTGTGGACTCATGATTGTGATATGGTGTGTAGGTGGTGTGTGTCCCATGTGCGTTGGTTAGCTTCAAAGCTAACAATAGTTTAGCGCATAGGCAGCGGAGACACGTGACCCGCTAGCCGCTAGTAAACACGGGGAGCTAACAGGCTAACGGCGGACCGCTAACCACTAGTAAACACGGGGAGCTACCTGCGGAGTGCTAGCGGGCGGCAGGTTCATGCAGGGCCCAGACGACACGTTACTCACTGCACTGGCCCCTACAGCCAAGTCCAATCATATACATGTCGTTTCAAGATGCATGATATATTTTTTTGGATCTACTGATTTAACCGTTACCTGAAACAAAGTTACTAAGTATCCGGGACGGAACTGGTTCCTGGCGTTTAGTCCAGCGTGACCAGCTGGGTTTCGGACGGCTATCATAACCGCCACAACGGTTTAATTAAGTAATTCAATCCATTATTTACAAATAATCGAATTCTCGTCGTGAGAAAGAAGACCCACCACTCACTGGCACAATCTAACGAGTCCACCGGTTCAGCCCGGTTCATAGGCGGACTCAGGCCCGCCCTGTACAGACAGACGGGGCGGCCAGGTCATCTGTCATGGATGAACCTGTGTCTGATGCGTATTATCCCCTCTCCTGCTGATGGTGGCCTTATGTTGAGTTGCCAGTGTGTGTGTGTGTGTGTGTGTGTGTGCAGTAAAATTGTTAATTAACACGGTTCGTCTTTCTGGAGAAACGGGGTCTGCTTTAAGCCCCCTTCATGAGCGACCTGTAGGAGCGAAGACTACCCCATGCGTCCCAGGGCACAGGACGTGTAGGAACACACACTCAGAGGCAGGAGCCAGTCCCCCGCTCAGAGGAGCAGAGTCACATGAACCTAATATGAGCCCAGTAGTACATGATGTTCGTTAGTGTGTGAGGGCCAAAAAGAGCTCTGCATGTATATTGATATTGATATATTTGGGTGTAATGCCAATGTTTTATTAAAATATGGCAATTGCACAATACAAAAATGTTACCATAGTTTACATCTACAAAATGTAGAGATGTAAGTGCAATTTCTATAACTCTTGTTCGATTAGTTCATTTTCTTGTAGAGTAACACTAATCTACAATCTTTTCAGATTAATATCTTAACATAAAAATCATAAGGGGTCCTTCAAAGGCAACTTTATGCGGAGGGAATATTCTTTACAATGACTTTTCAGTGTGTAAATCTTCAACCAAGAGTGTACAGCAACGGGGGTCTGATTATTTTCTCAACCCTACGAAATTAAAGTAAACACAGGCTAATCAGTTGTGTTCTCAAAACTGTACACATTCTTTTAGCAGTTGACATTTGGCTCCCATGGACAAATGCAATAGTGCAACAATAGAAAAGTACTTGTCCCATGGGAATCACAAGGGGGCGAAGCATTTCACACAGTTATGTGTATTGATGCAACATTGCTGTGTCTGTGTAGTGCACTGTATGGCCTGGCAGATGGCTGGATTAAGATGACTGGTTTAATCTAAACTCACGGATTTGATAACTAAGCCTTTATGTGCTATTTATAATGAACACTGATTGTGAAACTGCATCTCAGTCCGCATTGACATTCCTTGGTTTTATTAGCATTTCTTCTAGTCGTTGGTACTATGTGGTGTCCTGGCTTGTGTTTCCAGATGCATCCTAGTCTCCAGTTGTGTGACTGGGGCCTTGTGCGAGGGGCCGCAGTCTCAGGTTTTTAATTTACACCACGGAGCCTCCAGGCCAGTGGTCACATGAGCTGAAGCCTTCTCCCCCCGTCTCTGGAATGTTCCAAACATGTTGTGGCGGGCGGGCGTCCGTCCTGTGTTGCACCGTGGAGAGTTTTCCTTTTTATTGTATCTCCCTAATGCAACATCCAAGGTAGACTTGAAGATTAGATTTATTTTCCCAAAATACCGTCAGATCGAGCCATCGGACCTCTCGTCATCGTCAAAACCTATACAGGTCTGATTTTCTGTTGGTCACTTCCATGCCATGGAAATCAGCTGCTTGTTTTCAGGGTGTTGGCGACTAGACGTTGCCGCACTTTGTGGTACAAAATATTAGTTGGTTTAAAGCAGGGCTATTCAACCTCCTTAACACTAGAACAGCCGTCGAAGGGGTCAAATTACCCCTGTGAGTTAAAATAAAATATATCTTTGCACTCGATCCTGTTCCAAATCCCTACTTTCTTGACTTTTCCTAAATATGTCTGTTGTACCACCCTGTGTTAAAAAAAAATAATAATCAGACCGGGAAGGCTATTATGGAGAATTTTTTTATGTGTTCCTATGTAATTGGTTTTTTTCCAAGGATGCAATGCTCTTTCTTTGTCAGCAGAGGTCGCAAGGGGACATTCTGAAGTGAATAAGATTGATATCTATAGGTAGATGCACAGACAGAGAGACAGACAGACAGTGGCCAATACGTCGACCGCGATCGACCGCGAGACATTAAAAAAATGATGAATCAAAGTTTATATATTATTTATTTATTTAATATAATTACAAAATAAATAAAAGGATATAAAAATATAGAAGGATATAAAAATGAGTGGACACACTGTTCAAACTATTGCAATAGATCAGGGTTTTTCAAAGTGTGAGAGAGTGAGCCCCCCCTCAGAGAACAAAATTCAGCTGAGCCCCCCCCCCCCCCCCCCAAAATAAATGTTCTAAAGACCTGTGTTTTGAAAGTTATCTTAATTATTTTACACATTTTAAACATCTCTGATCATAATTTTAAAACATTTGATACGTATTTTTTAAACATTTGAAACATATTTTTGAAACATATTTTTTAAACATTTTAAACTTATTTCTGAAACATTATAACATCTTTCTGCGTTTTTAAACGCATTTCTTAACGCAATTTAACAACTTTATCTAAGCATGTTTTAGCTTAACCTTTTTTAAATACATTTGAACATCTTAATCTGTGTAAACTGCCAGTTTACACTGATTCATTCAGGGTCCCCGACTCTGAATTTTCAGAGTCGAATCAGATCTGCTTTTTCAGTCCAGAGATTTGACTATTCGGCGGGGTTTGTTTACCGGCGTTGCTATGGTTGGTGACCTAAATTATTATAAGCAACTGAAAACGATGCCGGTTTGAAACTAAAACTGTGATTCTGAAAAAAGTGTAAATGCTATCAAAATTCCGTTTGGATAGTATTGAAAATACAAGTGTGTAGATTTGTTACATGGTTTGCACGAAGATAAACGGTTAAATTGATTTAGTTAGGTTACTTCTACAGTTGAAGTACGATTGATGATTTGAATCATCGACTTTCGGGTTTATTTTTTTCTCACGTCGCGCCCCCCCTGAAGAACCCTGGCGCCCCCCAGGGGGGGTGCGCCCCACAGTTTGAAAACCACTGCAATTGATCATTTGCTACTATCAAATGCAAATTGTTACATTATTTTTTAATGAATAGATAACTACCGTAGCATAGACGATAGACACTGTGGGTGTGGCTGAGACATCAAATCCCATGTATTACATCAAATTTGTTAACCAGCAATTGGCTGAGTGGTTTAGCATCTACCCTGCAATACGGGCGACCCGAGTTCGCGTCCTGGGTACGTCATTTAATTCTTGCTGTTGGCTTATTTTTGTAATTTCCTTTATATCAGAGAAATTAGGCCTAACAATTTACTTTTTATATATTAAATATGTCTTGCAATATCCCTATAACCCAAATATACCTTGCAAAAACTCATGGTAAAGTTAATGTTAATATTAATGTTACTGATAAGCCTTTGTCACAATGAAAAAACACTGCATGGAAAATTGCAGCCACATAAATTCCATTCAGGTGAGTTTCGCAGCAGGCAGCCAAGAAACTCACCACTGACCACTTCTGTTGAGAAAAAATACTATGGTCAGTCAATTTAGAATATTCAAAGAAATGAAAAATAAATGACTTAAAGTTTTTTGTTTTTTTTCTCCAGTATTCCTTAAACACTGATTCGGTGGGGATTGAACCCCGGACGAACGGTTGTTAGAATAATTTGCGTCTCTCGTAGATCGCACCATCTTTCAACGTCTTTGTTTAATACGACTGCATTACCTCCTCTCTCACAATTCACTTTCTCAAGTTAGAAGTCAACTGCTCATGATCATATCGCTGCGTTATCTCTGTGGAGATCCGCTGTTCCCCCACCCCTGGAACAGCGGAGCCGTCGCATTTACAACAGAATGAAACCCAATAAACCACCAGTGTGTGCAGGGTCCGGGAGGGTAAATTGGGGTTCTAGCTCACACGCGGAAATATAAAAATGTGTTGCTCCAAATAAGCAACAAAGTCAGTAACGTGTCAACTGTGTTGTCTGTGTTGTTCTACGAAGCGGACGCTTGATGGTGACGTATTACGACGTGATGACAAAAAAATACTATTTCATTCATCCTGGCGTAATGATTTGTTATTCTTTAATATATTTGATAATTTGTGTATGGCTTAGTCTTAAAAGTATCATGTTTGGGTGGTATGTACAAGAGCCTACCGTGGCCAGACCACAGATTGCCAAGTGTGAACAATAGGGGCCAGTTGAGCACGGTTAGGTGTGAAAACAGACAACGGCCAACGGCCACGGCCAGCTGGCCTGAAATCGGCTTTGTGACCTTATTTATCTATTCAAATGCAAATGTACTGGCTGGGGGTGGGGAGGTGTGACAGAGAGAGTGATTGAGAAAGCAGTGAAAACAGACCATTTAGCATATAGTTGCCAGGCAACTTCTTCTCATGAGGCAGGTTTCTCTGGGTCGTTCACAAACTAGTTAGGCTACGCCCTCGATCCCCTACTCACTTCTATTCGCTTTGCATTTGTGGAAGTGAGAAGGGGGAGTGGTGAAGAAGAGCCTTGGGATTGCATGGTTTGATTGTAGTTATCCTCATGTTTTGTATTTATTTTTTTACTTTTGTTTTATAGGGACAAACGGTATTGCATTGAATGCCACATAAATATATAATTATGTTGTTGCACGTTTGTAACATTCAAAATCCAGGGAAAAGTATAGGCTCTTCCAGCTAATTCCTAGTGATCGGTCTGAGACTGAGGCCCCGTTTACACGAGGACGCTTGCGGGTGAAAACGACAAAATATTTTATCGGAAGTGCCTTTTGTTTAGACGGTGACAGTGTTTTTGGGGCATGAAAACGCATAAATCTGAAACCACCCTCCAGGGTGGAAAAGTTGAATACGCTTCGCCGTAGCGTTTCCGTCTAAACGGCCAAGACGCAAAACACTGCTCAGATCTGCTCACGTCGTGTACGCGTTTACGTTACATACATGTGCCAGTACAAGGAAATAAACAAACATGTCAGATTATTTCCATGCGTCGGGCCTTCAAGCTGCTCTGGCAGCTCTAACAAGCATACAGGAGTATTTCCACGAAATGTACAGGATATTTACAGATAGTATTACTGAACAGAGAAGGATCTTTTTGGTTTTTGCGACACGGATATGAGAAGGAAGATTCTACGCATGCGCTCAGACATGGCTCAGACACTTTTGCGTCACCGTATGCACGCAGATTTCCTCCCGAAAACGCTCGTCTAAACGCGGAATAAAAAGTGAAGACGCAACGCCACTTTTGCGTCTTCTGTTCAGACCGTCATCGTGTAAACGTAGCCTGAGCCAGAGAACGTTCGTCCGGGGTTCAATCCCCACCGAATCAGTGTTTTAGGAAGGAATACTGGAGAATAATAATGATTTGTAATTCTTTACAAATCTCCACAGAGATAACGCAGCGATATGATCATGAGCAGTTGACTTCTAACTTGATAAAGTGAAATGTGAGAGAAGGTGATGCAGTTGTATTAAACAAAGACGTTGAAAGATGGTGCGATCTACGAGAGAGACGTAAATTATTCTAACACCCGTTCGTCCGGGGTTCAATCCCCACCGAATCAGTGTTTTAGGAAGGAATACTGGAGAAATAAAAAAAAAACTTCGTCATTTATTTTCCATTTCTTTGAATATTCTGAATATTCTAAATTGACATAGTATTTTTTCTCAACAGAAGTGGTCAGTGGTAAGTTTCTTGGCTGCTTGCCGTGAAACCCGCCTGAATGGAATTTTTGTGGCTGCAATTTCCCATGCAGTGTCTTTGTCATTGTGACAAAGGCTTATCAGTAACATTAATATTAACATTAACTTTACCATGAGTTTTTGCAAGGTATATTTGGGTTATTGGGATACTGTAAGACATATTTATTACAATAAAGTAAATTGTTAAGCCTAATTTCTCTGATATAAAGGAAATTACAAAAATAAGCCAACGGCAAGAATGAAATGACGTGAAATGACGCGAACTTGGGTCGCCCGTATTGCAGGGCAGATGCTAAACCACTCAGCCAACTGCTGGTTCTTTAAGTTGATTGAATGGAGTGATATTCATAAAATATCCACAATAACAATATAGGCATATCTCAATTAATTTAATTACTTTATTTGCATCATTTAATCTTAAACCCTGTGTGAAAATATAGGCTGTTTGTACTTCATATATGTACATTTATGACAAAATCGTGAGGACTAGGCTTGTGACACACACACACACGTGGCGCATGCGCGGTAATAGCTCATTGGCGCCACATAGTGATCATTATGTGCAAATGCAAAGCCTCTCATTCAAATGACTTGGGGGTCATTTGACCCCTCTTGCGGCGCTAGTAGTAAGTAAAAATGGCCCGGCGTTTCTAGTGTTAACAAGTGGGCCAAAAAGGAAAACCACTGGTGGTTCATGGGCCAAACATACAAAACTTATGACAATTAATCGCTACAAATAAATAGTACTTAAAGCAGTCTTAACTTAATAGATGTAGTGCTAAATAGGGATGTCCCGATCCCCGGATCGGATCGGGCCTGATACTGGGTTTTTAAGGTAAATCGGGATCGGCCGATCTCATTCAATTTCATGGCCAATACATATTTATTAGAGCTGTCAAGCGATTAAAATATTTAATCGTGATTAATCGCATTAATGTCATAGTTAACTCGTGATTAATCGCAAATTATTTTTCTATGCTAAATATCCCTTGTTTTTTTTTTTGTCCCATAATACTTCTCATTTTAATTCTCTTATCAACATGGTGAATTGCATCGGCTTGCCTTGTGCAAATGATTTTTTATTGATAACAACATTGGCATATACTGATCAAAACAGGACGAGACAAAAAAAGAGCCTATAGTGCAATTAAACGACGGCTTTGAACAAATGTCATTTGAACATAGCAGTCAGGCTACTGCTTCTTTGTTTTGAGCCAAAGAAAAAAAAAGGTTATTTTTTTATATAATTTTTTTTTGTTAATCGAGCGATAACATTTTTAACACCGTTAAATTTGGTTTGCGTTAACGCTGTTAATAACGCGTTTAACTGACGGCTCTAATATTTATCGTGTGTGTGTGTGTGTGTGTGTGTGTGTGTGTGTGTGGTAATGCAAGTGTTTCTTGCCGGTTCTTTGACGTGTCTTGTATTTCCACAACGAGACTGTTGTGGGGGTTATCTGAGCCATGGTTGAGAAGGAATTGGGGGAAAGGAACTTTGGCTTTGACTCGCTGAAGTACATGAACTGCGACATGCCGCCGGTTGCCGCGAGGCGGCAGCCGGCAGCAGGCAGCATGCGGTTCAGTCGACTTCAGGTTGATGTGAAAGTGGAAGAACCAGAGACGTCGCAGAACCCGACAAAGTCTTTTGTGATTCATAATATCGTCTGGAGGCGCACACAGCTTTTGGCCGAGATAATATGTATTAAATTATATAGATTTCTATGTATTATATGATATTATTTAGATATAGAGCTCCAGGACTGTAACGCAAGTGTTGTACACTTCCTTATTATTTGGATAACCGTTCTGCTTTTGGTGTTATATGGCGCATAACACGTCGGACTCTCGTCTCTGGTATTTCTAGAACGAGACTCGTATTGGGGGTTATCTCAGCCATGGTTGAGAAGGAATTGGGGAAAGGAACTTTGGCTTTGACTCGCTGAAGTACATGAACTGCGACTTGCCGCCGGTTGCCGCGAGGCACCATCGCCCGGCAGCGGGGAGCCGGCAGCAGGCAGCGCGCGATTCAGTCGAAGGGGGTCCTCCGCTACGCGTCGGGGCCGGACAACGCCCCTCAACAGTGTTATAAGGAGCACATACCACAGCCTGTCGTGATCTATTGCTTAAATATATATATTATCACGGCCAAAAGCTGTGTGAGCCGATATTATGAATCTCAAACGACCGTGTTAGGTTCTCCGACGTTCCTGGTTCTTCCACGTCCACATCAATGTGAAGTAAACTGAACCGCGACAAGGAGGAGAAAGGGATTGTTGCCGGGCAGCGCTTGGGCACCTCCGCCTCCTGCAGTGCCGAGGCGGTGGTCCCTTGGCAGCGGGAAGCAGGGCTCAAGCTGGAGACATTCGCCAACGATCCCTTTCTTCTCCATGTCGTGGTTCATGTTCTTGAGGTAGTCGAAGCCAAAGTTTTCAAAGAAAACCTAGTGCTCGAACACCTAGTGCTCGTTTTACACCGAACGTAAGTTTTAGCCACTGGGGGACCATAGGCAGGCTAGGGGAACTCATATTTATGTTCGAAAACCTCCATAAAGTGAGATTTTCATGCCATGGCACCTTTTAAGATAAATTCACGCAAGCTATTTTCGATTTTTGTAATGTGGAATCATTTCAGGGCGAAAATGTAGTGAAAAAATGTACGCACAGGATAAGGACTGATATAGCATAGTGTTTCCCGCTCCTCCTTTCAACGCGCCTTCAAAGGCAAATCCGAAGCAGCGGGATATGTAAGGGATAATGTATAGAACGTCATTGGCGGGGAAAATAAGCCCTACAGTGTGAACAGGACACAATCGCGCAGCGGAGGTGTCTTGCTTTGCCCTGAAGGGGCTTATTTTCGATAATGACGGCGATGTTATATAAATTATCCCGCTTATAACACGGCTACTTGCCAAAACGAAAAAATTACTTCAAATGGTGTCTTAATACATTTTATTTGTTACCAGCATTGGTAGTGTTGATCAGCGGAGAAATCGTCCGCCAAAGACGTTGACGTCGCTTAGCAACCGAAGACGCTGGGGTTGACAAGTTACCGGTACTTGCGGAGTGATACCAAAGACTTCATTAGGCAAAAATCCTTTGTTTTTCTTGACAGCGGTCATTTGATTATATACTCTTGATTAGGGTTGGGCAATCGTCTACAAGCTTCCATCGTCCGATAGCGCCCCCTAGCGATCGCCGATAGTCTATACTATCGGGGGGGTCATCTTTATAATAATTTTATAATATTAATTATCTATAATAATTTATCACTTTGAAAAAAATTGCGTTTTTATTTTTCGAATTTTTTCTTAACAAATACGATGGTCTTCCCCTTGGACCAGCGTGAGCTGTGAGCCTAGGGCTAACCGCGGTGAAAACAGGGGCCGCAGTATCGCAGTATGCGATATTATTGCACAATTTTTTTAAATGCCGTTTAAGCGAGATAATGCACATTTAAATTCAAAACACACCCGTAACCGGAGTTTTGTCAGCGAACTTTTCGGACACAACGGAGCTGAAGGTTTGTGTGGAACCAGTTGCCATGGAAAATACGTCACCACTTTGCTAACAGTACGTTTGTTACTAAATTAAATTTTTTTAATTTAATAGATAGCCTATACAAAATAAGAGAAACCAGGCACTACAATTTCACACACACACACACACACACACACACACACACACACACACACACACACACACACACAGGGCGATGATTTATAACTCGGTCATGTCCTTGTTACGAGCAAGGAAAACCAGCATGTTAACCTTATGCTGTTTGAGAGGATCTGAGAGGGGTGACAACATTTCCAGCGACACTGAAAACCCTCTCGGATGGTGTGCTTGTTGCGCAAATACACATGTACTTGCGTGCCACTTTGGAGAGCAAGGGAAATCTCTCCTGGTTGTTGCACCACCATGCCAGGGGGTTGTCATTAGAGTCGATGGGTTCCTCCTGCAGGTAGCGAGTGAGCTCCAGGTCGGCTCTGGCTCTCTTCGGGACGGTTGCAGACGTGCTTGTCCGTGACTTCAGCAGGTCTCCGAGCGTTCTTTTTTTGGTGGGTGGTGGCACCGCTGTCTGCGCCAAGGACTCTGGCTGGTCACCAGCTGACGCACTGGCACCGCTCTCTCTGTCTTCCGTGTCCAACATTTCATTGATCAGCGCGCACTTTGTCTCCTTCTCCGCATACTCATCAAAATTGTTGCCCCGATATCTTGGGTCCAGCAAGCAGGACTTTGCCAAAGTTGCTTGTAGAGCAGCTGTTCTGTACTTCTCCTCGAGAACACTGCACTTCTTCCGCTTGATGTCTGAGGTCAGAGTGGTGTCCTCGTCTGATGGTTTTAAGACATCTTCCGTGAGGAGTTTCAGGACAGGTTTAATTGATGAGACCGTGACGTAGTTCTCGCCAGACAGCAGATCCGTAAAATCAGCCGCTGACTTTAACGCCGCGTTCACCGACTCCAAAACTGCAATGTCCTGCCAGCTGGGGATGAGATGCTGATGCCGCCGATCATCCAAAACTCATTTTATGGCGGGGATTTGCTCCAAGACTCGGTCCACCATTTTTTGTTTGGAGCCCCATCTTGGTGGACAGTCCTGCATGGACGGAGTAATATAATTATTGAACTGAAATAACACCAGCTTATTATTATTTTTTAAATAAAAGTCAACATTTACCATTATTTTTCGTTTCAGTGTATTTTTTTCTAAAAGAAAAATATTTTTTAAGCATCTCAAAAAGCTAAATAATCACAGCAAGACGGGTAAATAGCCTGTCGGCTGCAAGTGCGTTTCAACTACGTGTTTATTTTGACAAATCATAATATGGAGGCTCAATGATAGGCCAATTGTGTTATTAAGTGGACTTACAGTGGGTTACAATTAAATATAACTTCTGAAAGCTAGCTTACCATTATGAGTACGTGCTGCGGGGTTTGAAGCTCTGCTTGCGCTTTCGCCAGATCCCTCCTCTTCAGCCAGCTCTGGGAGAACGCACCCACTAAGGTGTGGCACTGGCCCATTGCTTGCGATGTGCGATCTTTAACGCTTGCCATTGCGTTTGTCACTGCCAAGTGTAGATTGTGTCCGAAGCAGTTCAGCCACGTCCAGCCCAATTGTCTCACTGCTGCCACGATGTTTGCCCCGTTATCTGTCGTTACGTACGCCAGCTTCTTCTCATCCAGGGACCACTCATCAAATGCGCTGCGTAGAGCCTCTGCGATGTTGTCAGATGTGTGATTCAGGGGCATAAACACTGTTTCGAGGCAGCGTGATTTTAGAGTCCAGTCTGTGGTCAGGTAATGAACAGTAAGACTCATGTAAGGAGTCATGTTCACACTTGACCACATGTCAGTGGTGGCAGAGAAAAAGTCCACACTTCTGAGCTCACTCTGAACTGATGCTCTTACTGAATTGTACATTTTAGGCACAGCAGTTTCTGAGAAGTAGGTTTTTCCTGGCAACTCGTATTGCCTATCAAATTTCTCGAGCAGTGACTTGAAAGGTTTCTGTACAGTGGAAACCGGCACCATCTCCTCAACTAGATACCTTGTAACGGCGCCTGTTAGGCGTTTATGTCTGTCACTGTCTCTGCTGTACTTGCCGACTCGAAAAAAAAGGCTTCGGCGACTCCAAGCTGTCGGCTAGCACCGACATGAGCTGCTCCGCTACCCTGTGTGGCAATCCGCGCCGAAATAGATGGATGGTAGCTTGATAGGTGAGCCCTTAAATTAGTTGTATTTCCACGTTTAACTTGAACCGTTTTGCGGCAGATTTTACAGATGGCCACATCTAAATTGGCTGGTTCCCCCTTTTCATTTGGCTGAAAGCCGAAATGCTCCCAAAGGGACGAGGTTTTTTTGATACGAGTGCTGCCATTCTTTCATTCATTCACTTTTTTTTAGACGTTTGTTTTGGCGGGAGCAGGTTACTACTAACTAAATGAATGAACGTTAATGAATGGGTATCATGGCAACGCACGTTTCATTCTAGAATTCCACGGTCAGTTTCATGAACGCGCAACCCGCACCAGGTCATATGCGGTGATCGCGATGGCCCATTATCTACCGCGTTGTGCTCTAAATATCGCGATATTTCATTTTTGCGATTATTGCGACAGCCCTACGTGAGCCTCCGCTGATTTAAGTTTCGCTGCGTCGGCGCCGGTGGCGGTGTCATGATGACACACGCTGATGACACACAGCTCGTAGCTGTGTTCGAAATCGTTCCCTATCACGGATATAGTGCACTATAGGGTGCTCGCTATTTTGTAGTGTTGTTCGAATTCTCACTGGTTCATTTCATGCCCTAGTGCACTTAAAATACCCAAAATGTGAGTGTACATATGATGTTCCCTACGTGTTACTCCCATATACCACAATGCAATGCAGTCGTGTTTTTCCGGAGGAGAAGAAGAAGCTCAATAACCGCAAGCGGCGAAAACGACGACATTTAATGATAGTCTCTGGCTTTCGTTTAGAAATATCAACAATTTATTTGGGATTTAACAAGAAAATGAAACATTCAAAATGAATAAGAAAAACCTTGTTCAAGGAAATGTAACATTCAACATCAATACAACCTCCAGCTTTCCTCTAGAGTGCCCGGTTTGTTTACACAATCTGGGCGCATCTGTCTGCGTCACACAAATACCCGGCGCATTTACTGACGCAAATGACGTTTAGAAATGTTCAGCGTAGTGTCCGAATTCTCGTTTGTACGTTCCCTATGTAGTGCACTATATCATGAACACTATAGGGAATAGTGAGTGAGTGAATAGGGGACGATTTCGAACACAGCTCATGGAAATGGAAATGGTGCAGCGGGGTGTGATGTAATTTCGCCGTGCGAGCACACCGGTAGGTTTCGAGCCCCTCCCCTCTCCTCTCGCAGCAGTGAGTGAATACGGCAGGTCAGCGCTAGTACATAGTACGTTTTCCACCGGTGCCAGTTAATTTCAATTACAATTTGCGGGGCTTTTTAAGTTGAACAAATAGCTACCACAGCGCTTTTAAAAAAATAATAATAAAAAAAAAAAATTAAATATTAATTATTAAAATATAATTATCGCCTTTTTATCGGCTACTTGAAACGATCGACGATGGAATCCATCTATCGTCGATAGTCGATAGAATCCAGTATCGGCCCATCCCTACTCTTGATTATACTTGGCAACGGTGAATTATAATAATAATGCATTTTATTAGGGATGCACGATATATCGGCAGTGATATCGTTATCGGCCGATGTTAGTCATTTTTAAACATATCAGCATCGGCCAGATAAGTAAAACTGGTCCGATAATAACAGCCGATATTTATTTCCGTCTAGTTGCCGTTGTGTGTTTTTTGCCCATGCGGAGCTTGTTTGGTCATGTGAGAGTGTCAGTGACGCAGCCAGAGACGCACGGAGAGGCAGTACAGGAGTGTTTGTCACCTTAACTGAAAAGAATCAATGTCGGCGGTTTGGATGTTTTTTACGGTCTCAAATGAAGGTACTCGATTTGCAATATGCAGTACTTGCAAAGCCAAAGTAAGGCGCGCAGGTTGCCGTGTCAAATCATTCAATACTAGTGGTGCAACGGTTCACGGGTTTCCCGTGATCCCTACGGATCAACCCTCACGGTTCGGGACGCAAGTGATCCGCGGATCGGCTGATTAAAAAAAAAAAAAAAGTTGCGTTCATGTGATCAGCGCATGTTTATCGTAGCGAAATACAGTTTCTGTTGCGTTTTATTTGGCGTTCCGTAATCCCATTGAAACGGGAACCGGACATGATTATATTTGGTTGTAGTCTATTCGCTCGGTTCTCCGGATCAACAGTAGGGCGAAAACCGAGTGAAAAGACTACAACCAACCTCCCTTGATATATTTGATTTAGCCTATTTCACAGATTTGAGTTGAAATTGACTTAAACTTGAAAGCCTTTTTGTAATGACAAGTGTCTGGTTTCCATGAATATTGGCAAATTTGATTTTAGTTATAAGACCTTGTCAAGATATTTTGATTTGTGATCATTATTGTTTCATAGATGCAAGTTGTAAAAGTAGCCTAAAACTAACACCGTTAGTAACTTTTGTTTGTTATGGATGCCCTGTAACTTGTTGAAGAAACAATGTATTTCGAAGTTTTGGAAAATAAATAAAGAAAGAAATAACTTTTTCATATTCAGTGTTTACATGTTCTTCAGTATACAAAATCATCATAGAAACTTGTTTTTATACCGATATCGGTAAATATCGGTTGTCGGGCGTAACAGCAATTTAATATCGGATATCGGTATCGGTCAAAATTGTCATATAGGTGCATCCCTACATTTTATTTATGGGCACCTTTCTTGACACTCAAGATCACCTTACAATATCAAACATCCATAGTAGCAAACAACAACATAATATTACGGTGTACAAGAGAACTGTTCATTCTAGTCCCAAGAATGCAACTGACTTAAAGGGAGTAGGCTTGGGTGAATAGATGTTTTCAGGTGAGATTTGAAGGTGATTGAATGGATGTCATGAGGATGTCATGAGGCAGAGAGTTCCAGAGGTGGGGGGCTGAGCGACTGAATGCTCTTGACCCCATGGTAACCAGGCGAGCTGGTGGGAGGGTGAGCTGGATGGAAGAAGACGAGAAGAAGGGTGTCTTGATATGGAGAAGCTCGGTAAGATACTGAGGGGCAAGATTGTTGATGGCCTTGAAAGTGAGAAGCAGGATGTTGTATATTATGCGATATTTGATGGGGAGCCAATGAAGTTGCTGCAGGACCGGTGTTATTTCATGACTGATGGAGGGGGTTTTAGTAATGATACGGGCTGCAGAGTTTTGTACCAGTTGTAATTTATGTATGGACTTGGCAGGTAAACCAAAGAGGAGAGAGTTGCAGTAGTCCAGACGCGATTCAACCAGGGTGTGAACCAGAATTTCAGCACTGTTGGGGGAGAGAGTTGGGCGCAGCAGGAGATGTTACGTAGATGGAAATATGCTGACCGAGTGACATTATTGATATGGGACTGAAATGATAGGGTGCTATCCAGGATGACACCCAGTCTCTTGACCTGGGGAGAGGGGGAAACTGATGAATTGTCAATGGAGATGGATAAGTTATTTATTTTTGAGAGGGTGGATTTGGTGTCAATAAGGAGGATTTCAGTTTTCTCAGTTGAGTTTGAGGGTTTTGGGAGAACCAGGATCTGATTTCCTCGATGCAATCGGAGAGGGAGATGGGAGGGAGGGTCGTGGTGGGTTTGGTGGACAAGTAGAGCTGGGTATCATCTGCATAACAATGGAGCTGAATATTATATTTACGGAAAAAATGGCCAAGAGGGAGGAGATAGACAGAACACCAGAGGAGAGGGGGGAAGAATGGGATCTACATTTTTTGAGCTGGACAAACTGAGTACGTCCAGATAGATATGATTTAAATCAGTCCAGGGGTGTGTCAGATATTCCAAGAGAGGCTAATCGGTCGATGAGGATGGTCTGGGAAATGCTGTCAAAAGCTGCACTCAAGTCCAGGAGGGTGAGTAGTCCAGCGTCCGCAGCCATGAGGAGGTCATTGGTTATTTTAACAAGAGCTGTTTCGGTGCTATGAAGTTGGCCAAAGCCTGATTGGAACTGTTCGTAAAGAGCATTGTGAGAGAGATGATCATGAATCTGAGAGGAAACTGTTTTTTTCCAGAATTTTTGAAAGGAAGGAGGTCGAAGATTGGGCGGAGATAGTTGAAGTTGCTTGGGTCAGCACCGGGTTTCTTGAGAATAGGGGTTATTTCAGCTGATTTGAGGGGTGACGGAACAGTACCAGGGATGGATATTTGCAGTTGGAGAGGGGTCAGGGATTGAATGCAACCTTTAACCAGTATTGTAGGGAGAGGATCAAGATGGCAAGTGGATGTTTTAGATTTGCGGCAAGGTCGGAAATTTCAGCAGCAGAGGGGAGGTTAAAGTAGGAGAATGGACGGGAGAAAACTTTTTGAAAGTCAGGGGAGGGTAGGTTGGTTGAGATCAGGGGGGCTAACTGCTGATGAATTTGGTCAATTTTAGTATTAAAAAATGTCTTAATGGAATTACAGGAGTCTGCGGAGTAATAATGGGGAGGGAGAGAGTCCGGTGGGCGTAGCGTTTTGTGAAGCAGGGCGAATAGTGCTCAAGAGTTTCCAGTACCTAACCTGATTATTTCTGCATAATAGTTGGATTGTGTGTGTCAGAGAATCCTTGGTAGTGAACATTTCCTTGTGGATGGTAAACCCAGTCTTCCTATAGAGGCGTTCCAGTTGGCGAAGTTCAACAGTAAACCAAGGTGCAGATTGTAGTGACTGAGCAGTTCACCAGGGGTGGATGTAAAGTGGATGCTTGGAAGATTAGAAATGCCAGTGTCCAGTGCTGTTGAATCAATGTCCTTGATATTACAAAAATAGATTGTACGGGGCTGTTTAGTTTTGGATAGTGTCACCTTTACATTAAATGTGATTAACATATGATCGGAGATGGGAAGATCAGATGCAGAATAATTAAAGGGAGTGACAGCAGAGTAGATCCAGGATATGGCCTTTTGAATGGGTGGGAAAATCAATAAACTGCTGCAAATCAAAGCTGTCAAGACATGATACAAAGTATTTTGTGAGGTAATTATTAGGGCTGGCCCGAATGCCATTTTTCAGGCTTCGAATACTCGTTGGTTTTTCCGAGCGAATATTCGATACTCGTTCCAGAAAATCACACCATCAAAAACAACATTAATAATCCCTATATACTCCCTGGAACCGATTTTGACAGTATCTGCATATTTTGTTGAAGATTTAATAGCTTTTGAACGTTAGTTAGTAGGCCTAAGTAAGTTGGAGTTACTTAGTTTTTCCCCGTGGAAGCGAACAGCTGTTGTTCCGTACCAAATCAGCTGTCCTCTGCCATCTCAGCCCTTGCGGGAGCTTTTCAATTCATTCTGGAACATGCATCTTTTCTGGGAATTTGTACAATAAATCCATAACAAATACCGAATATTGATTGTCTTATGTGTCCATATTATATCCATTATATTGACCGGGTATTCGCAAGACGCTCACGCTCTGCAGTAAGCCAGTCACAGTTGATTGGCACGGCGCTGTACAGCGAACGTAAACAAACGACTAAGCTAAGGTTAGCATTTCACTAAGCATTTCTTTTCCTCCCGAGATCCCGCTAATGTTGTTATAAAGTAAAGGGAAACAAGATATCTATTCTTCCTCCACCTCTCTCGCTTCTCTGCTTGGTGCGCTTATAGTTTGCCTCCCTCGCTCTGGTAACGTCACGTAGGCCTACGTGTAACAACGAAGCTCCGAATACTGATTTAAGCTTCGAATACTAATTTTCCGAACGAGTATTCGAATATTCCAATAATTTGGGCCAGCCCTAGTAATTATTGCCATTATCAATATGGAAATTGAAGTCACCAAGGAGAATTGCATTTGGGGAAAGGGATGAAATAAGAGTGAGGAAAGCAGAGAATTCATTGATGCAGGGGTTGACATTAAGGTTTCAAAAGCACTTGCCCATCGGTCAAGTACAGGTCAGGTTCAACTTGCCCGAATGTGATGTTCACTTGCCCAAATTATAATCAGAATCTTGAACAGGCCTCTTTTTGCCAGGCATGCGGCCTGGTTTTGGGGGGGCTCAGAAAAATCATCCTAGCTCAGACTGAAGCTGAATGTTAGCTTCCACACATGTTGTGTTTAAAAAATAACAAACTTCCCTTTGTTTACTTATTTATTGAGCGGTCCCATCGTGCCATGAAGTGATTTCAGTCCACTGTTGCAACCTATTAAAGCTATCGCCAAGTTATATGTAGACCTGCATGATTTCATGCAAATGTACTTAACTAAATGTCAGAGGTAGTAGCAAAGATATGTCTTTTTTAACTTTCACGTTTCTTGTAGCTCTAACTGAATAATCACAATTTCACGCGTTTCTAGTAGTGTTGTCAGTCACGATACTGGATTTTCTAACTTTGACACTATACCTGGAAAAATATCGATATTCTATACCATTTTCGATATCAGGGGAAAAGTTTTTTTTCAGGAAAGAACATACCCAAAGTAAATAGAGTATATCTCCACAACTGCAAGGGCGATAATGTCATCTTTGTGCCATAAGAAAGATTGTTGTGCAAGTGTAATATTCAATGGCGATGATACTTGTAGGGCCATATGAAATCCGTTTTATTTTTTTCCAAATTCCGTTTTTACACTTAAAATCATCAGAACGAGTGTCAAATAAGTGCGAACGAATACAATTTAATCAGATAGAAGACTACATTTATTAAAACATCACAACATTGCACTGTTTTTAGTGCTTCAAATAAAAACATGACATAAATATTAAAGTGCTTATAAACTATTTTTTTATAAACTCAAATTGTTGTTTGAAGGGGCGTGCCCTGGATACGGCGTTCATTGTTTTTCATATGGATTTTGGACTTCAAGTGGTCATCGCACGTATCTTTGCGTTTCCAATCGATAGTATGTTGACATATTCTACAAAACACCTGAGTGATGGAAGTGTTTTGGATATTGTTCGGCTCTGAATTTGGGGTTAGAACCGAATTACGGGCGCTTCAACTTCTTCTTCGGCTTCTTGTTAGGAGCGGGACCTATTGTTTGCGTGGTGGGCCGGGGATTTTTTTTTAACATTGTTGTGCGAGTGACTGCTAAACATTCAGTGACGTTGATGTCACCTGTGTTGTTTCCCTTTTCCCTCAAAACTGAATTTCACCAAAATAATGGCGAATTCCGCTGCATTCCGCTCCATATTGTAAATGTGACGTCTGATGTGCCTTGTCCCTGTTGCATGTTATATGTGCTGAAGAACAGGAACCTGCTGGAAATCAGTTATTTTACTAAGACAGGCCCGTTTTAAATTGTAACTTTGTTACTTTTAATACTTCCCTGCTTAATAAAATAATAATAAAAAAAAAAATATCAGTTGATTCCGTTTTTATTGTCCAATTCCGTGATTCCGTCCGCGTTTTCGTTATCGCGGATTTCATAGGGCCCTATACTTGGTTAAAGTGAATAAAGCCATGGAACACAGCATAAGTGGAAGATAACATTTCCACCTGAAATAATTATCAGTTGGTCGTTATCATTTGGGAGCGATGTCTTACTATGAGACACAAATAAAGGTAGATATCTTACAATTTTGACACTTGACACCTCTATTTAAATTTCAGGGCAAATATATTCGAATGCACCAAGCCAAACACTCGCAAATAAACATATGGCCACTAGATTGCGCTGAAGAATATGTTTTCTGATTGAAGGCAATTTACCTATTTCCTAAGAAACCTTCTCTTATTCATTGATTGAAAATACCATGTTTAGTGGCAAAATTTGGCCCAGACACTGGGTTATCTGTTTATGGTGGTTTTATTCGACCAGAATCAACTTTGTGGACAAAAATCACAAAGGTTATACTTCATTTTTGGTTGTTAAAAGAAAAGGGGACGTTTCTTCTTAAGTTGTTATTTGCGAGTTTTAGTGACAGAATGATATGGTTTGGACTGTTGGAATAAGTGGAGGCTCAGCTTTCATGTAATATATAGTTTGTGAGGGTCCAATTTCGTGAAAAAGATCGCTATTGCTGTGCATGTGCACAGTTATGAAACTCAAAACCGTGTTCTTGCATATGACTTTCCTTGGTAATTTGCCTCAATCCAAAGTACTTCCAAACTGCACTCCTCCATCACTACTCCATTTTCCTTTTACCTCAACCGTTCGCGGAGGCGCTGCACTTGCGATGCTAGCTTTGTTGGCTAACCTTTAGCCAACACCTTCGAATCACGGCCAGAGAACGCACTGCGAGTGACAGAAGGCGGGGCTATATTCGCACTGAAGCGATGCGGGTCTGTTAACTCTCTTTCCGAGAGAAGAGAAGACGGCGTGCTGATCAATTGCAAATACTTCTATTTTGTGTTATTTTGCGGCAAAAAAGGTTGTTCTGCAGTTTCTAAAAACATTTGTATAAATAGCCTTTCTATTAACATCCACCCAAAATCCACTTGCCCGTTCGGGCAACCAGAAATCAATCTCAACTTGCCCGAATATGACTTTTGGTTGCCCCGGGCAAGCGGGCAACCGTTAATGTCGAGGCCTGATTGATGAATTCTAAATTGGGCTTAGGCGGACGGTAAACAGTGGCTACTGTGATAGGGGATGGTCCATTCAGTGTTATCACAAGTGACTCAAATGACGGGTCGACTGGCACAGAGACGGGCGAGACTTTCCAGCTCTCGCGATAGATTATCGCGAGACCTTTAATGCAGGGTTGACGGGTGTAAACAAACCCGGGGGGCGTTGCTTCGTTCAGCTGGGAAAAGTCGTTGCCATGTCTGTCAAACTTAAGTCATATTTACGGTCATTGATGAGCTCCTGGAGATGTCCTTTGCCAGCGAGTGAGCGGATGTTGAATAATCCAAAGTTGAAATCAGTATGGTCATTCTTGTGGGAGACGGCGCTAACATTAGTTGACCTGGCTAGGCCGGCTAATATAATTCACCGCCGGAAGTTGTGAAGGGCCCATGCAAGTGAACGGAACATTCCATGGCATTGAGAAGACCCATGTAATAATTGCAATTAATGTGAAATGCGGTTATAGTTTATATATATTACGGTGTTAGACCTCAAGGCCGTTCTGCCGGCGATTTTAATTCGCTCTGCAGCAGAGGCTGGAGATCGGGAAGATCGGGATTTCTGCCGGTGGGCCGGTCCACTTCGAAAGGTATTTTGTGCGCGATTGCTCCATTACGCGATTTAGCAATCGCGTTCGGACTCCAAGTCTTATTTTTCAATAAAAAAAATCAATTATAAATTTGATACAAAATATTTATTTAATACTGAACGTTTTCTAACATTCCAGCAGACATTATAGCAAGAATTTAAGAACAATGTACCTTTTAAATAAATGAGTACTTTTATTTTTAAATAAAAATGTTCGGCCTTTTATGTTCGGCCTTTTTACTCCTTCGGCCGAAACCGAACATTATGTTTTGGGCCATTTTCGGCCAAACATGTTCGGTGGCCAAATATTCGGTGCATCCCTAACCAGAAGAATAGCCCTCCGTAAGTTTCTCCCCCCACTGTAAAGTGTTTAAATTCATCCCCTGTGATGGAGCAGTGATAATGAGTATTTACCAGAAGTCGTACGAAAATAAAGTTGACTTAAATTAGTGTTCAGCAAACCAGGGAAAGGGATGTCTTGATAGGTCAGAAAACAGAATGAATCTAGCAGGATCAGCTGACCTGCACCCCCCCCCCCCCCCCTCCATTGTAACCACACTCACTCTGTCTCTCCCAACCAGTGTTGAAATCGGGGAGAGCGTGCGTGGCGAGGACGTGTACATCATCCAGAGCGGCTGCGGGGAGATCAACGACAACCTGATGGAGCTGCTCATCATGATCAACGCCTGCAAGATCGCCTCGTCGTCCCGTGTCACTGCAGTTATCCCCTGCTTCCCCTATGCCCGCCAGGACAAGAAGGACAAGGTGGGGGTATGGGCACACGCTTCACACTGGTCACTAGGGATGCACCGATCCGATATTTGTATCGGTACCGATATTGAAGACATTTCTAGATCGGGTACCGGTGACAAATGGGCCGATCCATATTAAAAAAAAAAAGAAAAAAAAAAGAATTATTTTATGTACATACTTAAATCCTATTCCTACTACCTTGCTGCTTTGATAATTCAATTTCCAACGAAAATGTTCTCACGGGATTAATAAAAGTGTATCTATCTATCTATTGGCTGATCTATTCCGTTTCTATGCTGTGCGCTGTGAGTGACGTCATAAACAAGCAACACGCCGTGCGGAGCCTACAGTGATTGCAAAATGGAGCGAGCAAAAGGATCTGCTATCTGGAGCTATTTCACTTTACCTAAGCCAGCAAGCTCCACGGCTACATGCAACATATGCAAAGTAAATGTCCCGAGGGGTGGTACTAAACCTTCTAGCTTTAATACCACAAACCTTATAAAGCACCTCCAAAAATTCAAGTCTCATGATCCCAGTCTTTTCCCCTCAATGAAACTTACAGTTTGTAGCCATAATTTCAGGCTGTTTTTCTATATCGTATCGGATCGGTATCGGCCGATACTAAACCTCAGATATCGGTATCGGTATCGGAGGTGAAAAAAGCGGATCGGTGCATCCCTACTGGTCACACGGTGCCAAGTCCCCCCCCTGAATCTGGTGGTCCCCTCACTAACTCTGGAGGTCAGAGGGCCTGATTCTGGGGGTCAGGGGTCCTAAACCTGGAGGTCCCCTCACTAACTCTGGAGGTCAGAGGACCTGAATCTGGAGGTCCAGGCACTAACTCTGGAGTCGCAATACTTGTATTCCCATTGATACATTTCCTCAGGGACCATATTCATAGAACTCAATAAATCAATGTTCAGCAGGAATGTTTGAAATCCGTACGTAGGCGAGAATATCCAAGACGACTACACTCAACTAGGGATGGGCACGAGTAGTCAATTCCAAACTCGAGTGATCGAAGGAATTTCTCGAGGATCAATCGAGTACTCGTTTAATCGAATCTATTTTTAGAATGCAACGCATCTGCAGCAGGAATAGGCCTGATGATGAACGGCAATATTACCAACCAAACATGTAATGCTTATTCTCCATCAAAACAGTCAGACTTATCAGAGTATTCATTATTTATTTTTGCAAATGTTCAAAACACATTTTCCTTACAAAAATAAATGGGCGTCTCACAATTTAAATCACGTCGAACCAAGGCCTGTAACAGTTTAAAAAAAACAAAAACGAAACAAGTAGCCTAACCATTGCAAATAATTTAAAGCTGCAAATAAAACGGCAGCAAATGGACTATGGAAATACTTAGCGTTGTGATCTTCTCTACACGCCCGGGATTACAGCTGCGTCTTGCGGCGGTGAAAATAGCCGACACACTTGGTTGCTGCGGGTCGGCTTTCCCGAACTCACCGTTGTGTTTCAGGAGCATATGTTGCCGCATAGTACTTTCTGGTAGCTCGATTTCGCTTGGCATATTGTACATTTCACCTTATGATCTCCTATTTCTTTAAAGTATTTCAATTCTGCGCTGCGCTTTGCTTTAACCGCCATCTCTTAACTTCTTGAATTCTGGCGTGCCTGCACACGGCATGGAACGCGGCACACAGAAATGGATACATTTCATTTGCTTTGTGCCCACTGCATGCGTTAGTGGCGCCGACAGAAAATTTGCTTCAGAAAACTTTGTTTGTGTGTATATGCAAACTCGAGCTTGCCTGTCCACCAACCGAGTTCATTTGTAACGAGGAGTACTCGAGTAATCGATTCCTCACGCCCATCCCTACTCTCTACACATGTGATTGGTCAGTCCCCATTGTTCTGTCCTTGACGGTATTCACACCTGGACCTCAAGGCCATTATTAAATGTTGGGTATGGGATTTGCGAAACGCCAGCAGATTTTGAAAATACCCAACTCAAATGGTCCTACCCCCTCTCCTTCAACGCTGACTCTGACTCCACCCATTCCAAGTACCTGGACGCGCAATCATGCACGTGCGCGAACACAGATGCGCGAGAGCGAGCCAGGCTAGCGTAGGTTTTCGTTAAACAACATGGTACTACATTCAGCTGTAAGTTGCACCAGATATTCTAAACATTAAACGGTCACATAAATCATTACTATCATCACCTACAAAGCTCTCCACAACCTAGCCCCCAGTTACCTCTGCGACCTCCTCCAAGAATACACTCCCTCCCGCTCCCTCCGCTCAACCTCTGCTGGACTACTATGTATCCCCACATCACGACTCACTACAATGGGTGCCCGGTCATTCAGCTGTTCAGCACCCAGGCTCTGGAACTCCCTCCCCCCACACATAAAACAGTCAGACACCATTACAACCTTCAAGTCACAACTCAAAACTCACCTGTTCAAACTCGCACACAACGTCTAACTGATCACTGGTTTGTTTGTTTGTTTGTTTTGTTTTGTCTTGTTTTTGTTTTATTTATTTTTTATGTTTATATATTTATTTATTTATTTTTTCCACAATGACTTGTTTTTTAAACGATTTATGATGACTATATGCTCTGTAAGGTGACCTTGGGTGTCTTGAAAGGCGCCTCTAAATTAAATGTATTATTATTACTATAAGCAGCGCCTAGGTTTATTCTTGATTTCAATTTTTCTCTTTCAGCGTTTTTATTATCAATTACTCTCTGAAAAACAGTTTTCCTTCTCTTTGCTGGTGGTGGTGGTGGTGGGGATGGTGGCGTCTTGTCTGCCATGGAAATTGTCTTCTACTGCTAGGTCCAAATGTGGATTAACTAGTTCCAGTAGCTACCGCAGGAAAACAACAAACAGGAGCTTGCTCTGGGTCACGAGCTCTGGGCCACGAGTACTGCACGAAGGGGTCGCACGCGGGGGAGGGGGGAGTGCAGTACGACCGTTTGACTGACATACTTACTGTCCAATGCAACTCGGTGGCTCTGGAAATCATTGCCTGGAGTTTTTCGAGCCCTGCCCGTTCCACAGATGATTGACTTGTTTAATTTTCATGTCAGTACTTCTAACTCAGTGGCTGTAAGTGGGTTATGATAAGGATTTCAAGTAATTTTGCAAAAATTGCCAAAAAAGCCAATTCCATACCCAACCTTTAACCAAACCTGGTTCTAGGAACGCCCATTATTTGCTGGATTTCCCAATTAACTAATGACTCATTCAGAATCTTGAGAAAATGGCAAAAGCCATCAAATTTCATCGATTACATTTGGGGAGAGCAGTTGCCAAGTTGTGCTTTTATAGTTGGCCTGTGCATCATCAGTGTACAGTTATCGAATGCAGCACATGGCGTCTAGGGGGCAGAAAGTCGCCTCCTCCTCTTATTAATTTGTTTTGATCCATTTTTCTTTATTAACGTGGTAGATGTATTTGTAACACGTGTTTGCCTAGAGCCGGGCCCCCATCTCAGCAAAACTGGTGGCCAACATGCTGTCGGTTGCCGGGGCTGACCACATCATCACCATGGACCTGCACGCCTCGCAGATCCAGGTTAGTGGTCCTCACACCCAACACACTGTGTAACCACCTGATAATAAGGATCCAAAGCTTTGTCTACCTTTTAAAAGGGACATTTTCTTTTGTCCTAGTCCTCCATATTATAAGTAGGGATGGGGATCGAAACGCGGTTCTATCAAGGATCCGGTTCAAAACTTGAAAATCATTAACTCACGGCATTTAAGTCAAATCAATCCAATCACTGCAGCGTGTCCACCAATGTTTTTGAATGGAATTGTAAGCAAACGGGTATTACAAATAAAACGAGTGAAGTCTGGCCGTTAACTTTGCTTGTGAGAATGACTGAAACGGCGAGAAGGGTGAAATCATTTATTGTAAAGGGGGAACACAACCTCAATGGTCAAGCACATTAGCATTGTGCATCAAATAAAGGCCAATTGCAGGACCTTCGACTGTTTCCGAGTCGAAAAGACTCCCGTCTCCTCCTTCTCCTGTCGCACCACAGACGGGCCCGTCTTAATCATCCACTCAAAGTACTAGCGGTAATCGCACACACAGACATTTTCGCTAGTCCCGCCAGCTAAAAATAGTAATCCACTTGTGAAATCGGTGTTGTATCGGCAGCATAAAAGCTAGTTATTTTAAAAAGTAAATAAAGTTTCAGATGTGCTGCGATATGATCTGATGAGGTTGGCTCCGTAAAACGACTGTTAGGTTATCATGATGCCTTCAAATGTTGCGTTCAAATGTAACAGAGAAACGGTAAATTGAGGTTTTGGTGAGAAACATGAATAATACTGTGTTACTCATGTTTCTGTATTACTAACACAGTTGTATAGTGCTATAATCATTTTAGTATATATAATTAAAACTACTGATGTCAGTATTTATTAAGAATTACATATTTAATTTAAAATACAATTATTTATTTCCTAAATATTTTCCTCATCACTAAAAACGCGTCGTATTTCCACCAATTATTAGAAAATTATCGATAAAGACTCGGATCCTTAAGGAGTATCAAAAATGGCATCGATATCAATAAATATTAATGATCGCCATCCCTAATTATAAGAGGGCAAGATATTTCTAGAAAGTTGAGTAGTTTTTAGGGTTATGGTCCCCCATTGGAAACATCTCCGTCAAGCACCACAAAAGCTGGTCCACCAAATCGTATTTATGCTCTGATGGGAGGGGGATGGGAAAGTGGGTGGTAATATTCAAATGTGCCTTCTTCCTACGAAAGAGTCCGTGCCGAAACTGACTCGCTCAACTGGAAACTGTAGGCGGGGTACTTTCAGAAATGCATATCTCACTCAAAAAAGCATGTATGGGGACCCAAAACAACCAAATCTAAGGAAAAGTGTTTTTTTTTCATAATATGTCTCCTTTTAACACCACATATCGTCTTTACAACCACCGGGATGATGACATGAACTGCTATTGATAAAATGGCCAGTACACTCAGTCCATTTAGCTTTCCACTGTAGGGGACTCTACAGGAAATGATGTAACAACACAGGAAGTGATGAGGATCACGTAAGCCGGCGTTGTTAAACTCCAACCCGGGTTTTGACGTTGCCCGTGTTCTCCAGGGTTTCTTCGATATCGCTGTGGACAACCTGTATGCAGAGCCCGCTGTGCTGCAGTGGATCAGGGAGAATATTCCGGAGTGGAAGAACTGCATCATCGTGTCCCCAGATGCCGGCGGAGCCAAACGGTAAACGGGAGCGCTTCGCTCGCCCTTAGGTCGAACCGTGGGTCGCATCTTATCAAAGGGACTGTTTGAAGTGGTCGATGCCTGGGAGGGCATTTACATTTAGGGCTTTTATCCAAAGCGACTTACAACCATTCATGCACACATTGACACACTGACGGCGAGGTCAACCATGCAGGGCGACAGTCAGCTTGTCGTGCGCTGAAACAAACTGGGTACCCGACTGGCTTGCTGCCTATCCTCTTCGCGAGCTCGCTTCTGTAAAGTAATTTGAAAGACATTATGGGGAAACGCACATTTTCCCATAAAATGGCTTGTCGTGCTGCTTGACAGGACGCTGCGCTACCTCTCTGCCCACTAGGGATGGGCCGATGGTCGATTCTATCAACTATCGACGATGGATGGATTCCATCGTCGATCATCTGAGATGAAAAGGCGTTGTTTTTTTTGTAATTCTTTTTATTGCCAGAAAAAACGGCTGTGGTGTGGTGGCAAATTTTACTGCTTAAAAAGCCCCGCAAATTGTAATTGAAGTTAACTGGCACAGGTGGAAACACTCTGTAGAGCTGAACCGACGTATTCATTCACTGCTACGAGAGGAGAGGGGAGGGGCTCTAAACCTACTGGTCTGCTCGCACGGCTAAATGACATCACACTCCGCTGCATGTCACTTTGAAAAACTGATGGTCCCATCTCTCCGGGTGTGTGGTGTGTGTGTGTTAAGACAATGGCAGAGCCATTGCTGTGTCTAAGCCGCGTAAACATGTACACTTCTGATCATCCGATTCAATTTCTAAGCGGAATAGATCTATTCCTATCATGCAATCCAAATTTAATGTATACATGGCATTTACAAAAGTGGTAGGGTACATCCGTGTGTCTCGCGCAAATCCGTTATGTTGGTCTGGACTAGGGATCGACCGATTATCGGCGCCGATATTCGGCATTTTGACGCATATCGGCGCCGATATTCGGCATTTTGACGCATATCGGCATCTGCCTTTTCTTTTTGATCCGATGGCCGATAAGAGATCAATTTAAAACGGGATTATTTTGGCCCTGATGCAGCCGTGCCTCTCTGTCTGCTGTCACTACGATGTCTCCAGCATTGTCCAACCCACAGCACCATCTGATTGGTAACTCGCTCTGGTTACACGCAGAGCCACGATGGACAAAAGAAAGCTCAAACAAGTGTTTTGGCTATTATTTTTACTTAAAAAGTGAAAACTGCAATGGTATACAGGGGTTTTTCTAGAAAAAAAAAAAGTAGCATGGAGCAGACCCCTGCGCAAAGCCGAGGGAGCAACGCGACCGAGGCGGGGGATGGTGTGGAAGGGGGGTCTCCCCCTTCCACGGCGCGAAGCCTTTGAAAAAATAATGATTAAATGATACATTCTGAGGCTATCTTAGAGAGAAATTCTAGCTCTTGTGGTCATCCTGAAAAACTAAAATACTATCAACTTTTGGTAGACTTGTACAACTTTACCCTGTAAATAAACACGACAAATTTCAAAAATATTGGCTAAACTTTTATTAAGTAGGACAAATCACAACAGCAGCCGTCTGTTCCTGAGACTGCCCCAACGGCTCACTGCCTTGTCAAAATCAAATTGATCAATTGCAGGCCCCACAATACTGATCCTGAGGAGGTGGTTCAGGGTAGCGTTAGTCATGGTAGACCTCCTGTGCCATGAATCTATGGAACAAGTTTTGGGGCTCTAGAGTCAATAATGGCGACGCTATAGAAATGTTACTATTGTCGTTTTCAGTTTTGCACTTTGCAGACGGTCCCTAAGCTCGCGGCTGAAAGCCGACTGCTCGTAGGAGCCAATGCAATTCACCGTTCGCTAAAGACGGCTCGTTTGGATGAAAACTATGTTGTAGCTGGTTCTCTGGGTTACTACACTTTTATTGGGCTAATTCGGCCGTGCAGCTGCTATTTAGTTCCCTGCTACGGGTTCCCTGGTAACAGGGAACCCTGTTCGACTGTTAATTTTGCTCTCGCAAAACTCTTGATCAACACTCAGCATTTGTTTATTTCTGTCGTTCATTGAAACCGCTTTGTGCAGAGAGAACTGGAATGGTCTTGTATACTTGCTTAGCATCTTAGCGCCTAGACCAAAAACCCATTCAAATACATAGTAGCTAGCTAGCTGCTAATAACTTTAACGTTAGCATGTCGACTCGGTGTTGGGATCTTTTCGCGGGGAAAAGATCGTTTTGAGAAATAGTGTATGTTGTACAGCAGCATGTAAGTACAGATCCAAGTCTGACAGGTTCAGTCGGCATTTCGGTAGGATGGCGCACGCCGGGAGTATCGGGGCACAGCGCCCCTGTTCCCTTGTTTAGAAAAAACCCTGGTATAAACACAAACTGAAATAGTAAAAATTCTATATATAACTATGTACAAATAAACAAAAATAAGTAAAATTACAATAACAATGTGAAAATAAACAAAAAACTATTTACATGATTCCCTCCTTCCCTCCCCCTCCTTTCTTCTCCGGGCGTTTAGGCATCTTTCAAAATGTTCATAAAACCAAACTCACAAAAGTAAATAAAAACAAAACCACACACGAGCGCGCAAATCCACCACTTGCTTCACAGTCGCACTCTGGGGAAGAGCCTGCTAGTTTGCGCACACCCCTTGCACATTTGTTTTCTCAACCACACGTGAGACGGTGTTTGACATGCTGGATATCGTCAGAAAGGTATTTTCATTGGCTATTAGGATATCTAAGGCCCGTCCCCGACCCTTGCTGTCTGCTGGTGTAGCTGTCAAAGTATACATGCCCCGTTTTGATGATCGCCTCATTGGCTTGTAAGGCTTGTAAAAAAGGAAGTATTGGTCTTACAGACATGTGTGAGGGCTCTGTCACCGTGAGACCCTGGCGAACAAAGTGGATTCCATGAATCAGACGACAATAGCGGAATTCAAACCCTAAATCGCAGTTTTCTACAAAATAACATTGCAGCGTTTCGGTTTTCTATTTTTCGGCTGCTTTGTATTAGATGGCTTTTGCATATACACAATGTAATTTGACTGAAATAATATTGATATTCGACTTCTGTGGACTCTTATGAACATTTCAAGACCCAACATGAAGTATCAACTCATTGCTAAGGATATCCACAACGAAGATAAAGTTAGAATGGACCAAGGGAGGAGGAGGGTGAGGGGGGCTATTTTGACCTAAGACCAGTGATGGGCAGTAACGCGTTAGAAGTAAGGCGTTACAATAACGAGTACAGTACGTTCAAATAACGAGTAAAGTAAGGGATTACTATTGCAAAAATAGTAATTCGATTACTTTTACTTTCCCGCAAGCAGCCTGCGTTACTGCATTACTAAACCGTGATTTATTCTTGCCATAGACGTTAAAAGAATTTGGGATTTTGCCGTGTTTGCTCTGTGAGACTGTCTCGTGACAATGACGTAGCCTATAGCGGCGCGACGTCTAGAAGTAAACAACAGACACGTGTGTGCAAGACATGGAGTGCGGGAGAGAGAGCGAACATGGAGCATTTAATTCATGGAAGTTCAGACATTACTTTGACTCGGTAAAAAATTTAAAAAACATTAACGTCCGCTGTACACTCTGCGTGGGAAGAAAGATTTTGTCTACAGCGAACTATGGCGTCTAGGAGGTGGCAAGAACCACAAATAACATCTATGACGGCCCACAGCAGTATAATTTCGAACCCGTCAGACGTGAGAGGGCGAATGAGGAATTGCTTAGAACTGATGGCGGTCAAAGCCAATTAAATGCATGGTCAGAGGAGAATGAGTGGAGAGTTCCTATCATTTAGCAACCAGCAACGAGCGCTGGAGCTAGTCAATAAACAGCATTGCATACAATAACGACACTTTTATTTGTTTTTACTGTCAGTGAATAGCACAGAGTGAAAGTCAACGTTTTCTTTATATCTAATCTCTGACGGCGATTATGTCGTAAGTTGCCTACCGGTAAACTTAGTCAGAAGATCTAGAAATAGAAGGCATAATGCTAGCTATGGGCTAACTTAGCCTATCTGACAGCAATCAGTGCACTGGCAAATGAGTGCCTGTAAGTATAACCGATCGTGGTGTGACATTATTTAACCATCAATCTACCGCAAATACGACAGATGTACATTGAACACGTACACAAAGCACACTGTCCAACCCAGCGAATGCTGACACAGCCCACAACAAGCCAAACATCACCACGCCGGGTGTGCTCTCTCTCTCACTCTCGCACGCCCGTACTACACAATCACTCCAACTTATCAAACTCCAAGGCTAGGCTGCTTCACTAAGACCACAACCAACCACAAGGCCTTGATCATAACCATGCAGTATGCCGAAGCCATAAAGGACACACGCACAGTCGCATACACTCATCTTATGCAAAAAAATCGGTTTTATCATCAACATTCAGTCACTGCAAAGATTTAAAGGCTAGCCTCTTACCATAAGTTAGAATGGACCCAAAGTATGTGATTGATACAGTCTGGTTCGCCTTTCGCTTGCTATCCGTTTTTAGTATGACTTCTCAACATTACGTCTTTCTTGTGTTAGGCGCACATGGCTAATATGCATACGTGCACAGGATTGGCTGGCTCCGCAAGGCAAATAATATAACATATTTAATTATCTTTTTATCAGTCTATCAACGCATGGGTCTAGTTTTAATGTGATGCATTTTGTGTATGTCCAGTCAGACTTGTTGTCTCCCTTGTTCTGTGTGGTCTTGTAGGCTATACTGTGTGAGCCGAATCACCTAAAGGAATTCCCGACGTGTAGTTTTATATGAATAAAGACTTGACTAGGCTATTTATCTATCGAGGCTATTAGTTAAAGGTCCCATGACATGAAAATTTCACTTATGAGGTTTTCTAACATAAATATGAGTTCCCCTAGCCTGCCTATGGTCCCCCAGTGGCTAAAACTTGCGTTTGGTGTGAAACGAGCACTAGCTGTTCTGCTCGCCTTTGAAAAAACGGAGGCTCAAGTGCGCTGATTTGGAATGTGTGTTTAGGACGTCATCAAGCATGATGACGTCCTAAACGTCATTATGCTCCTCCCCTTACTCTGCCTGGCCCGCCCAGAGACGTTGGCCCGCCAATGAGACTCGACTGTGTGTGTGTGTGTGTGTGTGTGTGTGTGTGTGTGTGTGTGTGTGTGTGTGTGTGTGTGTGTGTGTGTGTGTGTGTGTGTGTGTGTGTGTGTGTGTGTGTGTGTGTGTGTGTGTGTGTGTGTGTGTGTGTGTGTACACAATGTAACGCAAGTGTTTCTTGTCGGTTCTTTGACGTGTCTTGTATTTCCATAACGAGACGGTTGTGGGGGTTATCTGAGCCATGGTTGAGAAGGAATTGGGGGAAAGGAACTTTGGCTTTGACTCGCTGAAGTACATGAACTGCGACATGCCGCCGGTTGCCGCGAGGCACCATCGCCCGGCAGCGGGCAGCAGGCAGCGCGAGGTTCAGTTGACTTCAGGTTGATGTGAAAGTGGAAGAACCAGAGACGTCGCAGAACCCGACAAAGTCGTTTGTGATTCATAATATCGTCTGGAGGCGCACACAGCTTTTGGCTGTGATAATATGTATTACATGATATAGATATCTATGTATTATATGATATTATTTAGATATAGAGCTCCAGGACTGTAACGCAAGTGTTGTACACTTCCTTGTTATTTGGATAACCGTTCTGCCTTTGGTGTTATGGCGCATAACACGTCGGACTCTCGTCTCTGGTATTTCTACAACGAGACTCGTATTTGGGGTTATCTCAGCCAAGGTTGAGAATGAATTGGGGGGAAGGAACTTTGGCTTTGACTCCCTCAAGAACATGAACCACGACATGGAGGAGAAAGGGATTGTTGGCGGCGGATGTCTCCCGCTTGAGCCCCGCTGAGGGACCACCGCCGGAGGCGGAGGTGCCTAAGCACTGCCCGGCAACGATCCCTTTCTCCTCGTCGCGGTTCAGTCTACTTCACATTGATGTGGACGTTGAAAAACCAGGAACGTCGGAGAACCCAACGCGGTCGTTTGAGATTCATAATATCGGCTCACACAGCTTTTGGCCGTGATAATATATATTGAATAATATAGATATCTATGTAGGCTATATGATAATATTTAGATATAGAGCTCCAGGACTCCCGTGTGTTCTAGAATATTTACAGAACACGGCTAAAGGATGTGTGCGCCTCGCCATTGCATACATCCACTGTAAACAGAGCGCATGGTACCGTGGCTGCAAGCTGCTCAGGGCCACACCCCCACCCTCCTCCTTGACCCGCCTCGCTCCTCCTCATTTGCATTATAGCTACAGACACCAAAACAGCGCATTTGGGGGAAGCTCAATGTGCGACTGGCTCGGAGTGGCTGAATTTCGGGAACGTCTTTGAATACTGTTAGTTGCCCACTAATACCTATATTAAAGAATACATAAAATAGCATGTCATGGGACCTTTAACAATTATTCTCCAAAGTTGAAGTGAATAGTGGGGAATAGCCCCCCGAGACCGTAGGATTATTTGTTGTCATCAGCTGACATTTTGCGAAAACAATAGTTTGAGATGTCAATCATGGGATATTGCCCAATATCCCGAGATAGCCAACCAATCAAATTGCGCCATTTTAGGAGGTTCACGTGTAGCATATAACTATAATATATATGTTTTTATCTATGAAACACATCCTTCCACACACACGCAGTTCAAACACATAGGCCTACTCTTCTTTGACATTAGAACAGCCTAAAGGTTAATAGACTTTGGTTTTAATTATTTGATTGCTGTATTTTATTTACATCTATTCGAATGAAGGTGTGTATATACACACGAAACGATTTTCTTTAAAGGTCCCATGACATGCTATTTTATGTATTCTTTAATATAGGTATTAGTGGGCAACTAACACAGTATTCAAAGACGTTCCCGAAATTCAGCCGTGGTGCAGAGTTACAGCCACTCCGAGCCAGTCGCACATTGAGCTTCCCCCAAATGCGCTGTTTCGGTGGGCGTGTCAAGGAGGAGGGTGGGGGTGTGGCCCTGAGCAGCTTGCAGCCACGGTACCATGCGCTCTGTTTACAGTGGATGTATCGCAATGGCGAGGCGCACACAGCCTTTAGCCGTGTTCTGTAAATATTCTAGAACACACGGGAGTCCTGGAGCTCTATATCTAAATATTATCATATAGCCTACACAGATATCTATATCATATAATATATATGGTAACCCTTCCTTTTACAGTCCCCTAATTACTAGGTATTTACCCGGTACATACATGGTAAATCATAGTGTATTACTGGGTAATTACCACTGGTAATAAGAAGGTAAATACAGAGGTAGTTACCCGGCAAATACATGGTAAATCATAGTGTATTACTGGGTAATTACCACTGGTAATAAGAAGGTAAATACAGAGGAATTTTCCAGTAAATTATAGTGTATTACTGTGTAATTACCACTGGTAATAAGACGGTAAATACAGAGGAATTACAGCTGAAGTACTAAGTAAAACCTCCACTATTACCCATCAACTCAACTAAGTAGCGTGTAGTTGTAACTGTTTTGGGTTGGTAATAACTCCGATATTGTGTACTTCCCAGGAAATTGGGCAACCAATTCTTAGAAACACTTATTATTCAAGGTTTATGTTCTTAACAGCCGAAGTTTAATGATGTACTATCTATTAGCATAGTACTTTCTAATAAAATACTTTTTCGTAGTTATTATTCGTAGCTACACCCATTTAGAAAGGGTTTATTCGATTTACCACTATGGAATTACTTACCTGGTAACAACCTCTGCAGGAACAGTTTTCCTCTAGTGTTATGGTACATCTTCTTAAATACTGGGTACAAAGCCGTTTGTTTCCATGGTATTACCAGGTACTTCTTACCATATAATTTATAATAGATACATTCCATTATCCATGCAGTCAACACAAACTTGTACCATGTACGTTCTGCGACGTTACCAAGTAAAACACACCAATTTACCCAGTAATTAAGCTGAAACTGTACTGTAATAGGAAGCCTCGTTTGTTTCCATGGTATTACCAGGTTCTTACCATATAATTTGTAATACATTATTCCCTTTTCCATGCAGTCAACACAAACTTGTACCATGTACGTTCTGCGACGTTACCAAGTAAAACACGACAATTTACCCAGTAATTAAGCTGAAACTGTACTGTAAAAGGAAGCCTCGTTTGTTTCCATGGTATTACCAGGTTCTTACCACATAATTTGTAATACATTATTCCCTTTTCCTTGCAGTCAACACAAACTTGTACCATGTACGTTCTGCGACGTTACCAATTAAAACACGACAATTTACCCAGTAATTAAGCTGAAACTGTACTGTAAAAGGAAGCCTCGTTTGTTTCCATGGTATTACCAGGTTCTTACCACATAATTTGTAATACATTATTCCCTTTTCCTTGCAGTCAACACAAACTTGTACCATGTACGTTCTGCGACGTTACCAAGTAAAACACGACAATTTACCCAGTAATTAAGCTGAAACTGTACTGTAAAAGGAAGTCTTGTTTGTTTCCATGGTATTACCAGGTTCTTACCACATAATTTGTAATACATTATTCCCTTTTCCATGCAGTCAACACAAACTTGTACCATGTACGTTCTGCGACGTTACCAAGTAAAACACGACAATTTACCCAGTAATTAAGCTGAAACTGTACTGTAAAAGGAAGCCTCGTTTGTTTCCATGGTATTACCAGGTTCTTACCATATAATTTGTAATACATTATTCCCTTTTCCATGCAGTCAACACAAACTTGTACCATGTACGTTCTGCGACGTTACCAAGTAAAACACGACAATTTACCCAGTAAGTAAGCTGAAACTGTACTGTAAAAGGAAGCCTCGTTTGTTTCCATCGTATTACCAGGCTCTTATCATATAAGTTGTAACTGGTTAATCCCTTTTCCATGCAATCAACACAAACCATATATGTTCTGCAACATCGTTCACCAGTAGTTAAGCACTTTAATTGTTGTTATAAAACCCCAAACCACTGTTGATGAAAGACATATTAAAATTAAACAAAATCAAAGGCTTATCTTTCAAACAATGCATATCTCACAAACAGGCACTGAACACTGAAGAAATCGGACAAAAAAAAGAGCCGTCCACATCAACTCAATTTAAATGTTACTGATGGTGTTTTCATAAAACACATGACAGTGTTATGGCAAGTGACCACAAGGAAGACTGCGTCAACCTCTACAATTTGAATAAGTGGTGAATGCCATGCAGCAATCTTCCTATGGGAGCATCTTTGTGGTCATTCGCAAACCAATGAGTCCACTCGATGAATGAAAGATGACTCTTTAGTGTCTTCTCTGTGAGGTATCCCTGCAGTCTCCACATCTGGGATTTGAAGGCTGACCAAGACCTGACCAGGTACCTCCAAATCTCCCCTTCAAGAATCAGAAGACAAGAAAATAAACATTAGGACTGTCAATTAATGAACATTTCTAGAACATGTAGAACTCAAAGATTATTTTGTTTATCAGTTAAGAAAGGATGCTGGTCCTCTGGCCATTGTGTTTGGTCATATTGAAAAGAGAAAAAGGCATAGCCATAAATACAGTTAATAGGACGGGAGGGGACAGGCAGTTAGCTCCGGTTAGCCCTTTAGCATCGAGCTAGCGGAGCTTCTGTCATTCAAATAACTCGGACATGTTGTTCAAAACCTATAACACCCAATTTATTAAAATATCCGGATTTAATCGGGCTCTCTCCCATAAGTACAGTTTATAGGACGGGAAGAGACAGGCTCTGTTAGCCCCGGTTGGCGTGATGCTAAAGAGCAGCTCTACCGGAAGATGGCACCTCAACAGGTGCAAGTTGGCCTCCGGTTTGATATTCGCCGGATATTCGGTTTACCACCCAATCGGATTCATCAACATAAGTGCAATACATTACGGGCTTAGTATGTTGAGGACGGTTTAGGACACCGTATCGCGAAAAATCACAAACACATGTTGTCGCCATCGATGTCTGTGCAACAACGTCATTTACGTTCTCTGGCTGCTACCTATTTTAGGGACCGTCAACAAGTTACACTCACCGACTGGTGGCAGAGACGTTACCATGGAATTGTTTCTGGAAATAAATCATATAAAATAACATAAAAATCACTAAAAAATACATTTTGTCACCTGATTGTAGTAGTAGTTGCCACTGGTGGGCTGCTACTTACTGCAGGTAACTTTGCTAATATATTGCATTATTGTTAAACAATTAATAATTTCAAATATAGTTTGGTCGATTTTTGTCGAATATTAAACTATTAACTGCATTATGATTAACTATATTGCAATATATTTGTGTGATTAATTCCTGAAACAATTCCATGGTAACGTCTCTGCCAACAGTCGGTGAGTGTAATTTGTTGACGGTCCCTAAAACAGGTAGCAGCCAGAACGTAAATTACGTTGTTGCACAGACATTGATGGCGACAACATGTGTTTGTGATTTTTCGCGATACGGTGTCCTAAACCGTCCTCATAAGCGCTGCCCGGCAAAGATCCCTTTCTCCTCGTCGTGGTTCATGTTCTTGAGGGAGTCAAAGCCAAAGTTCCTTCCCCCCAATTCATTCTCAACCTTGGCTGAGATAACCCCCAATACGAGTCTCGTTGTAGAAATACCAGAGACGAGAGTCCGACGTGTTATGCGCCATCACACCAACAGCAGAACGGTTATCCAAATAACAAGGAAGTGTACAACACTTGCGTTACAGTCCTGGAGCTCTATATCTAAATAATATCATATAATACATAGATATCTATATAATATAACATATTGTGTGCGCCTCCAGACGATATTATGAATCACAAACGACTTTGACGGGTTCTGCGACGTCTCTGGTTCTTCCACTTTCACATCAACCTGAAGTCGACTGAACCGCGCGCTGCCGGCTGCCCGCTGCCGTGTGATTGTGCCTCGCGGCAAACGGCGGCATGTCGCAGTTCATGTACTTCAGCGAGTCAAACCAAAGTTCCTTTCCCCCAATTCCTTCTCAACCATGGCTCAGATAACCCCCACGACAGTCTCGTTGTGGAAATACAAGACACGTCAAAGAACCGACAAGAAACACTTGCGTTACAGTGTGTGTATTCACAAACACACATGTGGCGCTCGCACGGTCGAGTCTCATTGGCGGGCCAACGTCTCTGGGCGGGCCAGGCAGAGTAAGGGGTGGAGCTGAGATTCCTGATGACGTCATGAATACAGACATTCCAAATCAGCGCGCTTGAGCCTCCGTTTTTTCAAAGGCGAGCAGAACAGCTAGTGCTCGTTTTACACCAAACGCAAGTTTTAGCCACTGGGGGACCATAGGCAGGCTAGGGGAACTCATATTTATGTTAGAAAACCTCACAAAGTGAGATTTTCATGTCATGGGACCTTTAAGAGAGACTTTAAAAAAAAAATTGTATCGTTAAAAAGATTGAGAGTAATACAAACAAGTTTTAAAAAAGCGTATACAGGTTGTGTATAGCTAGTGCGTTTTTGAAAAGTAACTAAGTAAAGTAATAAAGTAACTAATTACTTTTGAAAATAAGTAATCAGTAAAGTAACTGGATTACTTTCTTGGATACGTAGTCAGTAACTAATTACTTTTTCCAAGTAACTTGACCAACACTGCCTAAGACACTAGGATATTTTTGATCTATATTCGCTAAACATATTTATTCCACCGAATGGTTGACATTGGATGACATTCCTGAGATTCTAAGCTTTCAAACGGTGTATGACATGACTATATCACTCAACTGATTGATGCCGAAAATTGACACAGCATGTTGGGGGGGGGGGAGGGGTGGAGTAACTAAAACTTGCCCCGATTTGACGATTATGTGGTTAAAGGCATTTAAATGAAGTGTTTGAGTTGGTATTACCGTATTGAATTTTTCAGGAGGGAAAACGGCGATAAGTTTTGATTTGTCGCGCCACACTTTTGCCGTGCACAGGCGAGCACATTCACGAGAATTAGTTGTGTGAAAAATTCGCTCGAGTTCAAATATTTGAACTTTGACGCGAATTTCGCGTGATGACAGCCAATCAGCGTTCAACAGCGTGGCCACTGAGTCACATGTGTAGCCAATCAGCGTTCAACCGTCCAACTCAGTGCAGTGCAGCATGGAGGAGAAAGTGAATGTTGCCGTTTGCGACTCCCGGAGCTCTATATATAATATAATAGTATATAATATAATATAATATTTGTATATATAATATCACGGCCAAAAGCTCTGTGCGCCTCCGGATGGCTGTAGCGCGGGGAGCTCTCATAGGGATTGGGCTTCTCGGGGTTTGTTTACCGTCGTTGCTATGTTTCCGGTCTTGTGTGTTCCAACGGTTTATTAGATAGGCCTATCTAATAAATCTGTCTATTCAATACTTCATTCACTGCCTCTTCCGTGGTCATTACAATATTATGAATATACTGCGTCGGGTCCTCCGATGTCTCTCCCTCTTCCACAAAAGGTAAAGACATGCAATGGTGGTTATCTTGTTGTGGCGCGACTAATTCGAAATTAGGCCTACCTAATAAACCGTTTTTTTAATCATTGCTTTATTGGCCTAAACTGAGGAGAAATCAATGCCATAAACGCAAATATTATAGGCCTTCATTACACGGGTCTTCTCAATGGTGTGGAAGGCTCCGTTCACTTGCATGGATAGTAGTCCGGTAACTTGTCAACCCCAGCGTCTTTGGTTGCTAAGCAACCAAAGACGTTCTGACTATATCTCTGCTGATCAACACTACGGGCCCTAACTTGCATCCGGCGCAAGTGACTTAGTCACTGGCGCATGCGTCGTTGCTAAGTTTACAACTGGCGCAGAGTGTTCTTTTCCCACCAGCGCCACTCGCCGGTAAATTAGGGATTGATCATGCGCCGCAAGGGGCGGTTCGGCGGAAGGAGGAGGCGTGTTCTGGCGCAAACGGTATTTTGCCGTCTCTGAATACCATTGCGCTACTGACCAGGAAATACCTGGTTTAAAGTCAGTGGCGCGTTGTTCAGACGCTATTTTAAGGGCGCATGCATACATGCGCATGCGATGCATACGGATTGCTTGTGCACCTCGCGCATACACTTTGCGTCTCATCTACCTAGCCGCACATTCTTGGGAAATTATTTGGGAAAGAACAGCTGATGCAGCGGTAATAAGTTGTACTTTTAAATCAATGCATCTGCAAACACCGTACACAGGGTGTCCGCGGAGGTCTTAAAAGTCTTAAAAAGTCTTAAATAAATTTTTCTAAATTTAAGGCCTTAAAAAGTCTTAAATTCGTCAAATGTCGTATGCTGGTCTTAAATTTATAACTCGGAGGTCTTAAATTTGTCGGGGCAGGGTTATTTAAAAAAAATAAATCTCGCGGGACTTTTCGGGAAGGAGATGTATGAGAGGCTACTTTCTTGCTAGCTGCATATATAAACGGATGTCTGCGCGCTTGCTAGCTAGTCTGCAACAATGGGTAAATGCAAGTTCAACGTCAGTTGGCTGGAAGACGTCCGTTTCCGAGGTTGGCTAGCGTCCGTTGCCAACCCAGAACAGGCCAGATGCATTCAGTGCAAAAGTAGCCTACATTCAAGCTCGGCACCATGGGGATTAAGGCTCTCGTCAGCCATATGCAGAGCCAAAAACATAAAACCTCTGCCAGGAGCCAAACACAGACCCCAGCCATTTCTACGTTTTGCATCTCTACCCCGGCGCCACCGCCGCAGACGGTCCGCGCTGCTAGCACTGACCTGAGGGTAGCATTTGGTGCGACACCAACACTGAAAGCGGAGGTGTTGTGGATTCTAAACAGTCACAGTGGTCAAGCACCAGTCCTACAACTCGAATGAGGGGATAGGAGACCTCTTCGGTTTGATGTTCCCTGAATCTCAAATCGCGAGCACCTTTACTGCTGGAAGGGACAAAACGGCGTATATGACTCGCTTCGGACCAGCGCCTTTCATCCGAAACGAGCTAATCTGCAGCGTCAACAAGGCTGATTTTGTTTTGATATTTGAGACGTTGAACCACGCCACTAAAAGCAAGCAACTCAACGTGCACGTACGATATTGGGTCGGAGATCGAGTGCATTCCCGGTACTTGGGCTCGCAATTCATGGGGCCCCACATATATGGGGGTAAAAGGGGTGATGATACATTTTTAGGGTTAGGGTTAGGGTTAGGTAACCCTATTTTTTAGACAATATGCAGAATCTTTTCACTTATGAATTAACACGGTCAGCTATTTTTGCCAGCACGCCACCCTAGCCAAATTATGGGTAACCGTGTTCCCCTTGGCTGTGATTTGAACTTTGAATTCCTCGTAGGAGTTCATAATAATACATTGCTCGCCTTGGATGAAATACACCGCTCTTGCGTGATTTATTTTGCATAAGGGTGAGTCAAATGACGCGAGAAACGCCCCTTTTATGTGAACGCGCATTGAACCTAAAGCGGAAAAACCTGGTTCAACTAATTTAATCTAAAGTGAGCATTGTGGTACCATTTAACTGTGATTGCGAGTTGCGGCTCTGTCGAGCCAGGTTTTCCCAAGAAAGCCTGGGTATGTTCAACGAGGTTCGTGGTATACCCCCCAGGTCTTACTGAAGGCATTTATTTAATGGTGAAAATATTATTAATCAGTGGCGTGAATATCGACGGTGCAACCGGTGCAGCTGCCCGGGGGCCCAGACGCTGTCACCCCCCTCTCAACAACTCAAAACTTGGGTGCACCATAAATACGTGCTGGTGCACCCAAATAAAAAATGTAGGCGCACCAGTGCACCCAAGGAAAAAGTTAGTCTGGAGCCCTGGAGTATCACTTTATGTTCAATAAACAGACAGATAGTAAACTTGAATGAGTCTCATTGAGTGACACACATGCTATGCTTGGGTTGTAATACAGCGGGATCCCACCCACCATCGCGGGTTTAAGGTCTTAAATTTCATTCAAGGTGATATTAAAAAGGTCTTAAAAAGTCTTAAATTTGACTTGCTGAAACCTGCAGATACCCTGGTACAGCAAACGCATATTTTCTTGACACAGACATCGTGTAGGCCTACATGCCCATAACTTTTAGGATTGATGAGTAGGCCTATTTGATCGTGAAAAACATTGTTTTACCGCGAGTGAGTGTTAAAAAGAATGAATGAATGCGGGCGCGCGTGTGTGCTCTGTAAAGCGCCCAGTTTCCAACCTCGAAATTTCACTTCATTTAAATTTAATTTGCATGGTATTTCTTATCCTTACCAGATGCCCGAACCACCTCAGCTGACTCCTTTCTAAGTAAAGGAGAAGCGGCTCTAATCCGAGTTCCTCACGGATGGCTGAGCTTCTCACCCTATCCCTAAGGGAGACGCCAGCCACCCTTCTGAGAAAACTCATCTCGGCCGCTTGTACCCGCGATCTCGTCCTTTCGGTCATCACCCAACCCTCATGACCATAGGTGAGGATAGGAACGAAGATCGACCGGTAGATCGAGAGCTTTGCCTTGCGGCTCAGCTCTCTTTTCGTAACAACGGTGCGGTAAAGCGAACGCAATACCGCCCCCGCTGCTCCGATTCTCCGGCCAATCTCACGCTCCATAGTTCCCTCACTCGCGAACAAGACCCCGAGGTACTTTAACTCCTTCACTTGGGCAAACTAAACACGTAACGCATAATACAATCAATGGCAATGTCTATTACCGCGGGGACACATGCATATTAGGATAGCATACAATACTGATAAGAAACAATGTTTATAATGTATTGCGTAGTCTATATCATTAAATAGAACCACAGTTACCGCATATCATATGTTATAGCCTATACGTTTTCTTTGCCGAAATTTATTTGAGGACTCAGTATATTCCATGTGTGAATTAGGCCATATTATTTGGCAATAAACTAAGCCATTTGCAGTTTGAAATTCTCGGAGACTGCAGACGCGCTGTCAAAATATCAACTCGTCCGATTCAAATGCGCTCATGGCTCTTAGAGGGGATGGGAGCTGGCACTCATTGGTTTGTTGCACGTTACGCCCAAACCACACCTACGGGTAATTAGGCTGCTTCAGACCAACCCTTTTGACAGTTGCGCCGCGGCGCCGTAGAACCGCCCACAAAGCTACTTGCGCTTTGCGCTTCCCACTTGCGTTTCAGACCGTTAAAATAGGGCCCTACGAATGCTGGTAACGAATTATAAATTGTAAAAAGACACACCATGTGAAGTTATTTTTTCGTTTTGGCAAATAGCTGTGTAATAAGCGGGATAATGTAGCCTATAGAACGTCGCTGGTCATTATCGAAAATATGCCCCTTCAGGGCGAAGCAAGACACCTCTGCTGTGCGTCGGTGTCCTGTTCGCCCTGTTGGTACCTTTTTTCCCGATAATGACCAGCGTTCTATACATTATCCCTTAGCCTACATATATATTTAGCAGAGTAGGCCCAAGTAACAAATGTGTACAAAGTTACACATGTATGTAACCGGGCTCGGGCTCATAATTACAGTTAATGTGTCGGGCCGGGCTCAGACAGAATGTGCACGGGCTTGGGCCAGGTCGGGCTTGATTTTCTGGGCCCGATCTAAGCTCTACCCTCCATTGGTCGTATAGCGCGACTGCGACTGCGGTCCACTTTAAAAAAAAAAAACGGTTAACCGTGTACACGAGAAAAAAGGGGTTGTGTAACCGTTTACAATTTTTTGTAAACGTTCACACCCCTAGTCGTCTTATATTCGTGGGTCTAGTAGGGCTGTAACGATACGCGTATCGAAATCAAGACACTTAAAGCCACGAACCTGTGGGCGCGATATGCCCTTTCTAACTCTCCGGTCAAATTGTCAGATTGAAATTTGCTAATAATTTGTCTAAATAATAGTCTGCTGACAGCGCCCCCTCCTATCGATGCCGTAAGTATGCGACGAGATGCCCTCTCTGTGATGACAGCTCTCCGTGGCTACGGAGGATTGCATTTCTCCACAGCCGTCGAAGTCCTCATATGCGATATGAACGACATTTATCCAGAGTGGGCCAGGCGCGAAAAAAATTGCCTGTGTGATCCTGTCTCACCGATTATTGACAGGATGGGTACATTATTCTACCGGACTCGTTCGCTTCTTCACTAGACACACGTGCTACCGCTCGCTCTCCTCGCTCGTCCACTCACTCGCTGACGTCACACACACGCATACGCACACTTAGGCCTGTCGCGATATGCAATAAATCAATTAATTGCGCGATAAATTAAAATGAGCGATAATTTTTTGCCGGCCGCAATAATTTCCATTCGCACTCTTATTTTTTTAAATCATTGCTTTATTGGCCTAATCTGAGAAGAAATCTATGCCATAAACAGAAATATTATAGGCCTTTATTACACGGGTCTTCTCAATGCCGTGGAACGCTCCGTTCACTTGCATAGATAGTCCGGTAACTTGTCAACCCCAGCGTCTTCGTTTGCTAAGCAACGTCAACGTCTTTGAAGGACTATTTCTCTGCTGATCAACACTACGAATGCTGCTAACGAATAAATTGTAAAAAGACACACCATGTGAAGTTATTGTTTCGTCTTGGCAAGTAGCCTTGTAATAAGCGGGATGATGTAGTATAGAACGTCGCCGGTCATTATCTAAAATAAGCCCCTTCAGGGTGAAGCAAGACACCTCCGCTGCGCGTCGGTCGCCTGTTCGCCCTGTCGAGGCTTATTTTCCCGATAGTGACCGGCGTTCTATGCATTATATATATTTATATATATTATATATATTTAGCAGGGTAGGCCTAAGTAACAAATGTCAGGTTGAAATCGGGCTCCGGCTCATAATTACAGGGCACAACGAGTAAACCCCCTCGTCAAGTGTCAGTAGCCGCGTTGACATGGACACATCTGTTCCGCAAAGGTTTCTATGCGGAACAGAAAATGATCATGTATACGCCTCATTCGGAATACAATTATCTGTTCGGCATAGATTCTATGCCGAATAGAAGAGGTGGTGTAGTCCGTTTTAATCGCCATGTATGCACTTATTCCGAATAGATTGGGATTTAACTTAGAGCAGCCGCAGTAGTTCGCAATTGGTCCACTGAGCTCCGTCGGTACTTTTAAGCACACCGAACTTCACCGCTGTCAAGGAAAGTGGATTTATTGCCTGATTCACGTCTTTGTTATCACTCCGTAAAAGTAGTCCGGTAAGCGTGTCTGGTTGCTAAGCGACGGGACATGTTTACTAATGACGTCATGGCTGCCGCGGGTTTTTAAAAGGTAGTAAATTAAATTAGGCCAAATTAAAGCCAGTAAAAAGTAGTAAACGTCATCTGACGAGGTAGTAAATTTTCGAACCCTAATCCAACTGGACCAATGGCTTTTTCAATTAATGTTACTTACGTGAAGGCCTAGCTTCTTCAATAAACTTGCGTGAATATATTTTTATGTTACGAGTAGGACCTGTGACCTAGGATCACGTGTACCGCGCGCGCGCGTTAAAGTCAGTTTGGGTACCCGGCTGGCTTGCTACCAAACCTCTCCGTGAGTTCGCATCAAAATGGGTAAATGTAAATTTTCAGACCTCTGGCTGGAGGAATCAGCCTTTAAAGACTGGCTTAGGCCAGTAGCTGGCAACAGCCGAGAGGCCGAGGTACTGTGGTGTTTAGATTTAGCAGTAAAACACCACTCGTTCAAGTCAAACGATAACATAGGAGAGCTGTTCCGCATGATGTTCCCGGACTCCCAAATCGCAAAATCATTCACGTTGGCCAAGGACAAGACCGGCTACATCATCAAATTTGGCATTGCCTCCTATAACCCTTGAAGTTATTAAGTTATTAAGTTGTTTGTTAATAAAATACTATTAGTATAAAGTTGCACTTTATTGCCATTTTTTTGAGGCCCTGATTTAACCATTTTGTTTCAGATTCCAATTCACAGTGTAGCTGTTCATTCTAAAGGTCCAGTCTGTCTTCTAATTGTCATGGAATTGTTACTTTTTGACATTAAGTAAAAACCTATGGACCAAGGCCGGTTGGGACATCTTGATTAATCCAACTCCTATGTTAGAGTTCCCTCTTACTTCAATGTAGCTCTCTCGCTGGCCCTAACACAAACACACACCGTGTGTGTGTGTGTGTGTGTGTGTGTGTGTGTGTGTGTGTGTGTGTGTGTGTGTGTGTGTGTGTGTGTGTGTGTGTGTGTGTGTGTGTGTGTGTGTGTGTGTGTGTGTGTGTGTGTGTGTGTGTGTGTGTGTGTATACTTTAAGCTGCTACAGTTGAAGCTTGAAGTCGTGCTGGTAGTAAAGAAAAAATGTGACGGTAGTAAAAAGGTAGTAAATTCAACTTAAGAATCTCTGTATAAACCCTGGACGTGTTCGCGTATCGTAGTGTCCGCGCGCGTCCGAGGTAAATGTAAATGAGTAGGCTACTAGTAGTACTTTTGCAGGCTGAACGTTAAAATACTTCTTCACTTAGAGAGATGGCAGCTGCAGTAGTTCGCAAATGGACCTTCGAGGATTCCTGGTCACCAAATTCCTGCAAGACCACTCTCTCCCACCAGTCTTGGCTGCAGACTCGCATCCAAATTCCTCTTGTTTGCGGCGGAGTAAATATAAAGATCTGACGAGAAATTGACGTTGCTGCGCTGTCCTCCTCCTTCTTAATTGAAGGAGCAGGCAGAGAAAACCTCTCTCCTGCTGTGCTTTCATTAAAATCAAATTTAAAATCCCCGATAGTGATAAGACATCCATTATGTCGCCGCCGGTCCAGAGATGTGTCAGGTGTGCGCGAGAGACAGAACGGACACTTTTGTTACTGCCATGTATACAGTAGCCTACATTCGGAACACATTTTAGGAACAGATCTATGCCGCATAGAAATCTATGCGGATCAGATGTGCCATGTAAACGCGGCTACTAACTTGTTGCATTGTCTGTATGGGAGGCGGAGTCCTGGCGTAATCGTGTTTACATCCTTTTTATTTAGTGTTTCAATTTTATTTATTGTTTTTGGTGGTGTTTGGTTTTTATTCAAGAGCATTTTTTGTTAATAATAGATTGTTTTTGGTTGTTTTGTTAATTTATTCTGGATATTTTAAATGTCTTCCAGACGTCCAGTTCCAGTGTTCTTTAAAAATAAAGGTTTGTTGATCTTCGAAAGGGTGTACTTTATCATTATATTAGTTGAAAAACGGCAATATTATCGCTTATCGCAATAATTCCCGGGGCAATTAATCGCCCAGAAAAATTTGTTATCGTGACAGGCCTACGCACACTGCCATTCTCGCACACACACATATGCTGCTCGTAACACTATGCCCCGTTATTGCGACGTTCATGTTATACGTTCATGTTTTTCCCCCATCTATTGAAAGTTAGGCTATTAAACATGTTGCATTCTATACGGCCTGATTATGTCATTATTTAAAGGCATATCGTACGGGATCCAGTAATATGCACTTTTTAATATGTTTAAATTGTTTTTTACATCCTGACGGCAATAAATAACTTATGGGCAATGAAAAAGAAGCGGAAAAAAAAACTAATTCTGTATCTGCTATAAACCTATTAAAATGCTTACCAATCGGAGACACTGTGCCCGGATCTAAAGAACCAATCCCAAGCCTGCGCGTTCTCTCCCCTCTGTGTACGAGCCTGAGCTGGCCTGAGCGCGTTCACGGAGGGCAAAGAAAGCGTTGTTGTCATAGTAGTTCATGTCAGTGGACTAGACCTAGTGAGCCTACAACGTTTACACAATGGAAGAGAAACAACAGAAGTTAACTGAACTTTTTCTTTACTGTTACCAGTCAATCTGTGCTTATGAGCTAGCCTGATGGCTGTGAGTACTACTACTAACAGTAACAGTAGGCCTCATCATGTTTGTTTTAAACATTTAGCATTATAATATTATAGTTTATTGAGAAATTTTGTTGAGAAACGCAGCCGACCGTTACCTCAGCTCTCGCTCAATGAGGCAGCGGCAGCGTAGCTACCTGGTTGCTAAGCAGCAGCAGAGCTCGTGCACGGCTCTGTGTCGAGGGGTGGGGGCAGGGAGTCCTGAAGGGTGGGGGAGGAGTTAAACGGAACTCCGAAGAGAAGCTAATTTCAAATCATGCTAGCTCTCACATCGTACTGTATAGCTTTAAGCTACATAGCCTAATAAGAAGCGCTAATAAGGATATTTGACTAAACCAACCAAGCAGTTCAGGGTTTTTGCCTACCAGCAAAAAGCATCCTCCAACTGCAATCTTTGGTTATTTCTTTATTAATTTAGCTATACTTTAATAGTATTCTTTCTGTTCTCCCTCTTCAAATCTGTTCAGTATTCCAAATTATTTGTTATTAAATGTTACATTAATTTAATTGGTATATAAGTGTTGTTTGAATAAAATGCTTTTTAGATTTAAAAAAATCGTGTGATGTATCGAACCGTGGGTCAAAAATCGTGATACAAACCGAATCGTGAGTTTGTGTATCGTTACAGCCCTAGGGTCTGGTAGTCGGAGCGCAGCTTCTCTTCTTCGCCTCTCCCTTTAAATGTCGATACACATTCTCGGCCCCAGGTGACGACAAATATTGGTTCCGGGAAGAAGTAGTCCGGCTTCCTTAACAACCAGCCCGGTACTAGTGTTTAAAGGGGACCTATTATGCTTTTTCGACTTTTATGACCTATAAACGTTGTTATGATTGATAGTCATGTTTAACCATACTAAAGTGTCAATTAATGACGTACATGCATTTCGACGTATTCCCTGCTGACAGTCTGGGGTGGCTGTGCAGAGCGCTAAACACTCGGGACAACGATTGCGATTCACTTGTTCACATTTCCGGGAAACCGGTTTAATATGTGGCCTGTATTTTTACTTAAAAATGTTCACAATATTGCTTGAAATTAATTTTTCATCATAATGTAGATAGTTTGCCTTGAAAGTGCCGTGGCCTTTAACGGCATTATTATTATTTTCATTAATATAACAAGTGTTTAATTCACTTTTTTTTTATATTGTTTTGTTCTGCAAATCTGGTGTGCAAATCGTTTTTTTCTAAATGTTTGTGTTGAAAAACAGGGGGTCGTCTTATAATCAGGGTCATCTTATATTCGGACCAATACGGTATTCAAAATTTTGACACCAATATTTTCCCTTTTACTGTGAATTAATATCGGCTCCAACTATCAGTTATCGGCCCCCTTGACTACTAATCGGTATCCGTATCGGCCCTGAAAAAACCATATCGGTCTATCTCTAGTCTGGACTTGTATGATATATGTAAGGGATACATTATATTATACATTATCCCGCTTATTACACGGCTCCTTGCCAAAACTAAACAATATATATAATTCACACGGTGTGTATTTTTACAATTACCATTCGTAGTGTTGATCAGCAGAGAAATAGTCAGCCAAAGACGTTGACGTCGCTTAGCAACCGGACACGCTGGGGTTGATAAGTTACCGGGACATGGAATTCTATTTTGACCAGAGAATTTTATTCCGATTGAGCTATTCTTCCTCTTCTAATCGGATCAGAAGTGTCCATAAACGCGGCTATGTGGCGGAGCTATTGCGTGTGTGTGCATGAACGTCCTCACGCTCTGGCGTCAAAGGAAATCAATGAGAGCACCTGAAAACTATGCCGGTAAGAAACTAAAACTGATTCGGAAAAAAGTATAAAAGCTATCGACATTTCGTTTAGATATTATTGAAGATACAAGTGTGTAGATTTTTTCAACGGTTTGAACGAAGGTAAACGGTTGAAAAATGTATTGGTTACGAATACGATGTGTTGAATTGTCAGAGGTTGACCAGGCGGCTTCAATGAAACCAACTGAAAGTAGTAGAAGGGAGTAGGTGCATCCGGCGTTACATGAAACGGTGACATTGACGACCCCCTTGATAATAATTTTTAAAGGGGAATTTCACCGGTGGAAACATGAATATGTATTGAAATTGGGTCCTATATGTAGTCGGATAACAAAATAAATTTCTAATTTGGTGCCGTCTTCAAATCGAAATGGTGAACTTTTGCATTGTGCCGGGATGTTCATGCAGGACAAGGAAAGGACAAGCAGTTACGTTTTCATCTCCTACCTAGAGATTCTGAGCGTTGCTAACAGTGGCTACGGGCTATCAATCATCCAAAGTTTGGAGAAGACACAACCATGGAAGCTGTAAAACAAAAGAAGGTTTGCAGTCTCCATTTCAAGCCGGAAGACTTTGAATTCATTGTCCTGGGAAAGAAGAGAGCCGCTCTATTGAACACCGCAATTCCGCCGATATTTCCCTTTCCATATGACGACGAACTGCATGGGGTGGCTGCAAATGGCAGCGCTAAACGCATTTGCCTGGAGGTAAGACTCGTTCGACTATATTGCTGATAATGATTAAACACACTGATAGTTGTTTGCAGTAAAGCACCACATCTCATAGGAGTTGTATATAAGTTGGCTGTTTACAAAGTAAATCTGCCTTCTTTCTCCTGTTTTTGTCGCATGTATTTCTAATGTGCCGGCGACTCTAAAACGCAATTTAACGTTAGACTAGCTTCGTTCTATATACGTTTGCCGTTATCGATGTTTTATAATGTTTCACGTGTGTTAGTTTGATGTTCTTAAAATGTTTATTGAACGTATTGCATTTCAGACTCAAACGACGTCTGCTGCAGCTTTGTTCTCGTCGTCAGAAGATGAGGAACAACGGTCAGCACCAATGATGTCAACACCAGTCCAGAATTCTCCCTCTGGCCAAGCACAGTTTCTAAGTTTGTACAGCATATTGAATATTTAATTATAATACTACTGTAATTTGTGGAATTTAACATGGAAAATGTAGTCACCAGGCCTCAATACCAGTGCCAGTAGCCTTGAAGTTGGTGAAACCGACAAACGCTATCAGCCTGAGTCAACCCTCACCCCCACATCAGCGTTGTCATCAGAAGATGAAGGTGTAAAGGACTGGTGTGAAAAGAAGATTATTGTCAATGAATCCAGCCTCAATGTCACTATTCAAAATCAAACATACTGGTGAGAATAGATGGCCTTTTTCTCTCGCATACACTATGGGGGAAGTGGACAAGGCTGCAAGGCATCTACACAACAAAGAAGTCAGTCGATTGGCCTGGCCTTAGAATCAGACTTAATGGCTCAGTGGGAATGCAAATATGAACTATCGTAACCTCTCTGTTATAGAGCGGAAGCAATGCATCTTAAGATAAAGGGAGAATGTATACGATTCCTTTTAATGTGAATAATTATATAAACAAGGTTAATATAATTTGTATATTTTACTTGCGATTTATATTTCCACGAAACTAATGAACATGTTTTAATTAATCCTATCCATTCTCTCTTTTAAATTGCACACAGGGCCACTGGAGATCTTTCATAGTGTTCTCATGAAATACCTCACCAAACGCCAGGCCTTCTCATATGATGGAATGAGGGAGAGGTGCTACCTCGCTATCCTAGAGCACAATGAAAACATTGTGAAAAGGAAACAAGCCACCACAGTGACAGGTGTGTTACCATGTGCTCTTTGAATAGTATAATGACCAAAATTATAAAGTTCACAGCTAACTCAATAGGCATTAGTCACTGAAAGGTTTAATCTATTCCTGGGGAGAGAAGTCTACTTCTCTCCCCAGGAACAAATCTTCATTCAGATTTTCTGTGTAATCATATTTCTTGTCATTTACAGGAGAACCACGGTTCAAGCAGGTGTACTGCAAGAAGTCCAAGCAATGGATATTGAAAAAAATCTTCACGCTACACACCACCCACTTTATCGGACATCTAATCAAGAGGGTCATGGACAGATGACCCTAACATCAAGTTCAAAGTCCCAACCTCCTCACTCACCCTGCCACAACCAGCCCTGTCACCAAGCATTGTCCCTGTACCTAAACCACCGAAGGAGGCTTACACAACTTTGTTACAAAGCCGCTTCTGAGACCTCTTCCCATAGCACCCAACTCCATCCCTCTCTACTCTGCTCTTCTTGGACACCTCCCGTAGTGCCTTTTTAGTTTCTCCCTCTACTGTATATATATTATAATTTATTTAGTTTTACCCTGTTTATTTTAATTTGTTTTGACACAATTCTTTCATTTGTGAATAAAAAATATTATGTAACTCCTGCTCTTGTCTGTCTACACCAAAGTTCAACATTATAAACTTGGAAGGAGGTAACTGATGTGCAACTAACTTAGTGCAATTTAGGCTCGTTATATTTTATAAAAATGATGTATGACTGTTATTCTGCTATTGTTTTCATCTAAGGCATGGTTTCTCAACGGGGGCGGTACCGCCCCCTGGGTGGCGTTCGCACAACCTAGGGGGGCGCTGGGAATGTGATTCCATTTTGGGGGGGGGAATTTAAACCTTTTTTTTTTTTGGGGGGTGTAAGAATAGGCTAACTGAAATAAATAGCCTATTTAAATGTATTGGTTTCTAACCCCTCTACCGTCTCAGCTACTTTTTACTGTATGCGCTGTGGAACAGTGATAATACCAGGGTGTCCGCGGAGGTCTTAAAAGTCTTAAAAAGTCTTAAATTCATTTTTCTAAATTTAAGGCCTTAAAAAGTCTTAAATTCGTCAAAAATGTCATATGCTGGTCTTAAATTTATAACTCGGAGGTCTTAAATTTGTCGGGGCAGGGTTATTTAATTTTTTTTTTTCTCGCGGGACTTTTCGGGAAGGAGATGTACGAGAGGCTACTTTCTTGCTAGCTGCATATATAAACGGATGTCTGCGCGCTTGCTAGCTAGTCTGCAACAGTGGGTAAATGCAAGTTCAACGTCAGTTGGCTGGAAGACGTCCGTTTCCGAGGTTGTCTAGCGTCCGTTGCCAACCCAGAACAGGCCAGATGCATTCCGTACAAAAGTAGCCTACATTCAAGCTCGGCACCATGGGGATTAAGGCTGTCGTCAGCCATATGCAGAGCCAAAAACATAAAACCTCTGCCAGGAGCCACACTCAGACCCCAGCCATTTCTACGTTTTGCATCTCTGCCCCGGCGCCACCGCCGCAGACGGTCCGCGCTGCTAGCACTGACCTGAGGGTAGCATTTGGTGCGACACCAACACTGAAAGCGGAGGTGTTGTGGATTCTAAACACAGTGGTCAAGCACCAGTCCTACAACTCGAATGAGGGGATAGGAGATCTCTTCGGTTTGATGTTCCCTGACTCTCAAATCGCGAGCACCTTTACTGCTGGAAGGGACAAAACGGCGTATATAACTCGCTTCGGACCAGCGCCTTTCATCCGAAACGAGCTAATCTGCAGCGTCAACAAGGCTGATTTTGTTTTGATATTTGAGACGTTGAACCACGCCACTAAAAGCAAGCAACTTGACGTGCACGTCCGATATTGGGTCGGAGATCGAGTGCATTCCCGGTACTTGGGCTCGCAATTCATGGGGCCCCACATATATGGGGGTAAAAGGGATGATGATACATAATATTTTTTAGACAATATGCAGAATCTTTTTCTCTTACGAATTAACACGGTCGGCTATTTTTGCCAGCGCGCCACCCTAGCCATATTATGGGCAACCGTGTTCCCCTTGGCTGTGATTTGAACTTTGAATTCCTCGTAGGAGTTCATAATAATACATTGCTCGCCTTGGATGAAATACACCGCTCTTGCGCGATTTATTTTGCATAAGGGTGAGTCAAATGACGCGAGAAACGCCCCTTTTATGTAAACGCGCATTGAACCCTTATTATGTCCATGATTGAACCTAAAGCGGATAACCTGGGTCAACTAATTGAATCTAAAGTGAGCGTCGTGGTAACATTTAACTGTGATTGCGAGTTGCGACTCTGTCGAGCCAGGTTTTCCCAAGAAAGCCTGGGTATGTTCAACGAGGTTCGTGGTATACCCCCCAGGTCTTACTGAAGGCATTTATTTAATGGTGAAAATATTATTAATCAGTGGCGTAAATATCGACGGTGCAACCGGTGCAGCTGCCCGGGGGCCCAGACGCTGTCACCCCCCTCTCAACAACTTACAACTTGGGTGCACCATAAATACGTGCTGGTGCACCCAAATTAAAAATGTAGGCGCACCAGTGCACCCAAGGAAAAAGTTAGTCTGGAGCCCTGGAGTATCACTTTATGTTCAATAAACAGACAGAAAGTAAACTTGAATGAGTCTCATTGAGTGACACACATGCTATGGTTGGGTTGTAATACAGCGGGATCCCCCCTACCATCGCAGGTTTAAGGTCTTAAATTTCATTCAAGGTGGTATTAAAAAGGTCTTAAAAAGTCTTAAATTTGACTTGCTGAAACCTGCAGATACCCTGAATACAGCGCGGTTCGGTCCTGCACACGCCCGGAATCCCGTTACATCAGCTTTCGTCATGATCTCTATAGTAATGCTGATAAACATAACCCAAGTTCGTGGGTTAACAGCTCAATAACCAACACAACTTCCTCTTGTTCAGTTCCAGCTGCTCCGAGCGTCTTCCCGAAAAGGCTGTTGCATTTCAAATACAAAATATATAGGCCTTATTAGGCCAGGCTGTTTTCGTGGAGTCCGCGTTGCCCGGGCAGCGGTGCCCGTGGTTCCCGGGCCATTCATTCATTCGCGGGAGACGCGGGAGTGGTCACGGTGCCCGGGCCGTAGGGTGCCGTGGCACGACGGGAGACATGGCGGACGGGAGTCGCGGGAGTACCCGCACCGCGGTCACGGTGAATGAATGTTCAATCCAACCATTTCTTCCTCAACTCTTCTTTCTTGGCCTCTCTCTCTGTCTCTGTCACTGTGTCTCTCTCTCTCTGGAAGTTTAATTGCATGTCATGAATATTCATCAATATATTTTTATATTTTTTGTATTTTTTTATATTCATTGCTATTAGTGACCAACGCAAAATCAATTCAAAATGATTTAAGCAATATAACACGAGTGTGAGTGGGGTTGTTCGTTTATTTTTATTTTTTTATTGGGGGCGCCAGAGGATCAGGGTAAGGTCAGAGGGGCGTTTGCTCAAAAAAGGTTGAGAACCACTGATCTAAGGCAACAGTAGCTTAGTAGCTCCACTTGTGAAATGTTGGTCGTCCAATGATATTCTTTCTCAAATATACACTAGGAGCAACACTGCTAAGGACTACAACAACATGAATTTGAACCATTTATTTTAAGTAACCAAAAAAATATATGTAAACAATGAAACTTATAGTTCCTCCTGAGAGTAGTCAGCTTCTTGGTGCCCGCAGTACTGGCCGTCTGGAGCTGGATATTTTAGTCGGATGGTCTGCACAACGCAAGAAGGTCAAACAACACGACAGCCAGTGTTGGGGAAAGTTCACTTTCTACGTGAACTAGTTCAAAGTTCAGTTCACAAATTTTAAAATGAACTAGTTCATTTAAACGTGCATAATTAAAAAATTTGAACCTAAGTTCACAGTTTCAAAAATTAACTAGTTTGTAGGTCTTTCTTTCAACATGTTGCTGTGAGCTTTTATTTTTCCGGTATTTTGAACATTGAGCCCCCTTTCTGGTTTGTCTAGGGTGAAATAGAGTGGTTGAATGAAGTATCGTAGCAAAATACAGTTTCTATCGTGTTTTATTGCACATTTTGTGCATTTTGTGAATCCCATTGATTTATTTTGGAAGACTCATTGCTCGTTGGCCGGAAACGGTAGGGGGGGGGGTGTTCACGTTTGGTTGTAGTCTTTTCGCTTGGTTCTAGCCCTACTGTTGGGACGGAGAACCAAGCAAAAAGACTTCAACCAAACGTAAACAGCCCCCCATTCTCTTTCCGGCCAACAAGCAATGATTCTAGGAGGTATTCTAGTCCGCTGGTCGAGCCAGAGAGCTTAGGTTATGGATTGTACATATTTATAATTCGAAATTCATCCCAGCCTTTTTACCACAGATACTCTAGGGTCTATAGCAGGGGTCAGCAACTAAGTTTGGCCTCGGGCCAATTTTCTTTCCAGCAGTAGGTGGCGGGCCAGAACATTATCAAAGGCTAGTTCAAGGAATTGATTAATGAAAGTGCATCTGGAACTGTGGCGCAGGCCCGTCAGCTGCCTTAGTCATATGCCTACCAAGCACTAGATGACTCTTAAAAGACGTACATATAAACAAGTATATGCCCTAATAACGTAAATGTCACGCCTGATCATGTTGGGTAGAGGCAAACTCGTTGCTGCAGTGTCTCCACAGAGACAACGCTGTGATATCATCCTGAGGAGTTCTAAATGGAGAGAAAGTGAAATCCACGAGCTGCTGATCATGTGAGAGAAGATAATGCAGTCGTATTAAACAAAGACGTTGAAAAATGGTGCGATCTAGGGTTAGGGTTAGAGATGCAGAGGAACTGTCCTTATGAGCCTTTTGTCAGCTAAAAAACCCTAATCCGTCCCTTACCCAAAAGTGGTCAGCAAAATAAAGAATATGTTGGCGTTTTTGCATTTGTAAATAGTTAATCGCGTTTGTAGCCTACACTCAGATGTGAACTCATTCTTGCATGCGGGTGTCTTCATTCATAAAAAAAGAAAAACATTCGGGTATATGCAAATTATTCTAAAGAGGTCCAGACTCCGTGCGCAGCCCCGCCTTCTGCAGTGAACCAAGAAAGCCCGCGCCGTGACGAACGGGGAATATTACCCCCTCGGTTTTACACAGGAAACTTGAGATAAGACGGTGAAATCGCCGGGCGTGCAAAGCTTTGACCGAACCTCCGCTGCGCGTCGGGCCGAGCAACGCCCCTTAACAGTGGTATAATGAGCGCATACCACAGCCTGTTGTGATCTATTGCTTAAATGTAACAGTAGGCTGACAACACTGCAACTGCAAATTAACCACACGGAGATAACCATGGCAACCGGTGAAACAAATTTTCTTTTGGCGATCATTCTGCGCGTGCATCCGCCGTGTTGATAAACAAATAATCCCCCTATTGAACAAAGTTAAACCAAGTGAGCGTGCCGTTCACTGACACCAGAATGAACGAGTTCACAATAACGTTCATCAGGCAGTAATACAGTACGTTCAGTTCACGTTCGCCAAAATATGAACAAGTTCAGGCACAACACTTATGACAGCCTCTGCCCAATCTCTCGCCTTGCAGGACCCATTCCAGAAAGTGTCGGTAGTCTGTTAGGCGATATTGTCTAGACAAAACATTGAGCACACAGTTAGCGATAGATGGTCTTTATGCAGTTAACATTTCACGCTAGTAACAGAAAGGAAATAAACACACTCACTTTACAGTCAGACGTCCGTTCGTCCCTGCAGGCTTTGGCTGACGTTTCCAGTTCACCATTGGGATTCTTGAGATAGTTCTCCAGGTCGCCGCTGTCCATATGCGGTGCGAAACTCGGATGCTCCACAACACATCCGTCCGTGTCCTCGACTGATTCAGAGATTTTGTTCAGAAGAAATCAACGTCTTTGAAATCCTTTGCAGCAGACGGACTCTGCCTCTGTGTCCATAGGCGCACAGTGAGAGCACAGGCACCACCAATCCGCCCCAGCTCAAGCCGTTCTGGGCTCCTCGTCCGCGACAGGCAGGTCTTCTGCCTCGGCTGTAGCAGCCACAGCAGCCGCCTCCTGTTCCTCTAACAGCTTCAGCTGCTCGTCGCTATATTGCGGCTCGTAAAGGGAGCCACGAACATCAGAGTCTATGCACTGCCCAGGCAATGCAGACATCCTCATCTTTTTTTTTTTCATGAAGTATTGTGACGAAATAGTCCGTTGTGTTTTATTTGGCCTTTTGTAAATCCATTGATTTCTGTTTGAAGACTCATTGCTCGTTGACCAGAAACGGAAAGGGGGGCTGGTTGTAGTCTTTTCGAGCCCTTCTGTTGACACGGAGAACCGAGAAAAAAGTCTACAACCAAACATAAACAGCCCATTTCTGCTTCCGGTCCGGTTTCCGTTTCATTGGGATTTACAAAATGCAGAATAAAACACGACAGAAACTGTATTTCACGGTAGTAAGGTAGTAAATTAAACTAAAACATTTCTGTATAACCCCTTTAATGAGGTGTGGGTCTGTGTCAGTGTTCACGTTAGCCGGACTTTGGCCGATTGCACGCACCCATGGCCGGTATAATAAAATGTAAACGGCCCACATGTCTGAGAAAAAATTTAACGCTGATTGGCTGTCATCCCGCAAAATTCGCGTCAAAGTTGGAATATTTCAACTCGCGCGAATTTGACGTGTCACAAATCCTTGTGAACACGCTCGCCTGTGCACGGCGAAGGTGTGAACGCACAAATCTTTCCCGACGTCAATCGCCAGTACAATCCCCATGTCCATTGTTCGTGCGGAACGAGGCTTTTCTCTCAAACAGGATTAAAACATCTATCAGAAACCGCCTAGCTGAGGAAAAGGTGACGAGGCTGATAGGCATATCGAGCCTTGGGCCGGGGTTGAAAGACTTCAACTTTTCGCGAGCAGCGGAGCACTTCCATGCCATGAAGTTGCGCCGAAAGTAGCCTGCAAGAATTGCAATAATCAAATTAATTATTTTTTACCCGTTTACCATTTTTGCCGAGAATGGCTGTTTTTTTGCCTAGGCTAATTTAAAGAATGGCATTTATTGAAGCAACTTAGTTTGTGTCGTTTGTCATTTAAATGTGGACTTTTGGTGATTATTTAATTATTAGTGAATACCGTCCGGAAGATATTCCAAATGTCCGATATTCTGGAATAGTGTCGGACATTTGTCCGCCCAAGAAGTGTGTGTGTGTGTGTGTGTGTGTGTGTGTGTGTGTGTGTGTGTGTGTGTGTGTGTGTGTGTGTGTGTGTGTGTGTGTGTGTGTGTGTGTGTGTGTGTGTGTGTGTGTGTGTGTGTGTGTGTGTGTGTGTGTCGCCATTGCTATACATCCACTGTAAACAGCACATGGTACCGTGGCCTTAAGCTGCTCAGGGCCACACACTCCTCCTTGACCCGCCTCTCTTCCTCATTTGCATTAAAGCTAGACACCGAAATGGCGCGTTTGGGGAAAGCTCAATGTGCGACTGGCTCGTAGTGGCTGTAATTCTGCACCACGGCTGAATTTCGGGAACGTCTTCAAATACTACTAATAGCCCACTAATATCTATATTAAAGCATCCATAAAGTAGCATGCCATGGGACCTTTAAAGATGGAAATAGTATATTTTTGGAGTACTTTTGAAATAACTGTAGATCGCAGTGTTGAAATTTCACGTCTATGACTTCAGCCTTTTTTTCTTATTTTTATGACTTGCAATTATTTATTTACTTTAATATAGAGCATCATGCAACATAACATACAGAAACGATTCTGTAGCAACAATCACACAGCTTATCCTACCCCATAACCAAAAGGGTTCAGCCTACATACAGGGTGGTTTACTTCCTAAGGTGAAATAATAATGTGAGAATAAACACATTGTAAAATAGAGAGAAAACCCAAACACAGAAAAAAGTAGCATACTGACAACATTAACATCCAGGGGTGTGATATTTCGTGCCACGAAAAATTGCGATATTAAAACGTGACGAAATGCGTTGAGATGATTTTTTTTTTTTCATACTTTATTTATGGACATAAGTTTGAACTTTAAAACTAAATAGACTAAGGAACTTTTTGTTTATTGCCATTTATGACAAGGTGATTGGTATGTACATGTTATTATAACACATCTTGTTTACAATTTCCTAAGAAATGGAAATATATGGCAAATGGCATTGTTTTGTGGCAAAATATGTGTTCTGTCATACATTTTCTTCATTCAAGTTTTGTTCAAAATATCGTTAGAATATCGAATCGTGAACCCAATATCAAATCGTGAGCTGAGTGAATCGTCACACCCCTATCCTTACACTTGGCATGTGTATAGAGTCAAGGTACATGCCCCCACTACTGGAGATATTTTTCTGTCCTGTCCTGCGTCCTATATGGTATCCTTTCATATGCACCCACTTTTCCTAATTCAGTCACCCATTCCTGAACCGGTGGTTCTCCTGGTTTCTTCCAGTTCCTGAGAATGATTTGTCGTCCAATCATGATAGCAGTCTGTGTCCAGTACTTCAGTGGGTGCGGAAAGGCCCACTGAACCAAGTTTGCAGTAGCCCAAATATATATAATTTAGGACAGCACACAAATTGCCTTTTTATAACATTGCTTATGTAACAGTGAATCTTCTTCCAATATTGATTAAAACGGGGGCATGAACATAGTGTGTACCTTCATCCATACCACACTTCCAGCAAGTAGCTGCGTCCTTTAAACCCAGTCTGAAAAGCCTACTCGGGGTCTAATAGAAACTATTTAAAATTTGAAATTGAATAAGTCTCACTCTCAGATCCCTTGACATTAATCGAGAATTACCACAAATTGAAGCCTAATCCTGTTCATCATATGATACCCCCAAATCTCTTTCACAGATAAGTCTAAGGGCCGAAACACCTACATCCCTCCAGATTCCATCAGCATCTTATAATATTTAGCTGCTTCATGACTCTAACCAATAACTTGAGAATTTTATGTAATTTATCTGCTGGCCTTGGGGAATGAAGCCTCGACCCAAAAATTGTTGCAAAGCATGTCGTAATTGCAAATATCTCCAGAATTGAGTTTAAGGTAAATCATATTATTGTTTTAGGTCATCAAATGATTTAAGTGTATCTGTGCTGTCTAAATGTTCTAATCTAAGGATACCCTTTTCGACCCACTCCTTCCAAATAAACTTTTTTTTTAACACAAACATATTGCGCTATGGTGGCCAGATCATAACTCTCTACCCCCAAAAGGTCAAGTCTTTCTCTAAACATTTGTCTCTCAATCTCTCCTTATCTTTCTCTTCCCTTTTCTGTCACCCCTTTCTTTCTCTTACCCCGTCTTGCTCTCGCTCCCTCACCCCCCCAGGGTGACGTCCATAGCGGACCGCCTCAACGTGGAGTTCGCCCTCATCCACAAGGAGCGCAAGAAGGCCAATGAGGTGGACCGCATGGTGCTGGTGGGCGACGTCAAGGACCGCGTGGCCATCCTGGTGGACGACATGGCTGACACCTGCGGCACCATCTGCCATGCTGCCGACAAGTAGGCTCCGCCCCTCCTTGCTGTGCGCCGGCCTCCCGGTGGTCTGTTGTTTGGGCTGAGGTGGGGGGGGCTTAAGATTTGAGCTTTATGCCGGTCTACCACGTGGTGATTAGCGGTTGTCATAATTCCAATGATCCATTTTACGCCACTGAAAAGAAGAATAACATGACCAGAGTGTGTGTGTGTGTTACTCAGGGATAGTAGGGTGGGAAGAATAATAGATTCTTCGATGCATCGCGATTCTCTCTAGAACGATTCCGTCTTGATGCAGATAAATTAATAATCTGAATTAAAAAAAAAAATGCTTCAACATTCTGTTCCGCAGAGAGGGATCGTTTTAGAATGATTTCATTTATCTTCAGTGTGTATTGGCCAATCTGATTTGTCTTGACACAATTGCGATTCAGCCTACAGCATGCACGCAAACTCACAGCCAGGCACAATAACTCCTAATTGACTGAGCAGCTTTTTTCTTTAAAGACATAGAAAAGCAAGATTAGAAAGAAAAGAAAACTGAAATTTTTTTTTTTGTACATTCATCTATATTGTGGTGTAATGCAAGCTGCATTGATTATTGCATTGTTCATTTCCATGCATGTTTTTCAGAAATGTATATTTACATCCGAGTTTGCTACTTTAGAGATTGCTAATCATTTCCTACTTTTGTGATGATCATTAAAGACATCAACAGATTAATTAATTTATCTAATATTTTATTAGAGAAAAAGCTTTTGTCACAAATATGACCTTTTATGAACAATGCAATAATCAATGCAGCTTGCATTACAACTAGTGCTGTCAAGCGATTCAAATATTTAATCGCATTAATGTCATAGTTAACTTGTGATTAACCGCACATTTTTTCTAAATATCCCTTGATTTCGTGCTGCTAGCCTTTTAGTGAGATCAGAGAGTGTTGAGAAGGGCAGTGATAAAATATATTTGGTAAGATGGATATAAGAGAGACCCGCAGTGAATTCAACCCGGTCCACTTGACATCGGGTAGGTGCATGATAGTAGGCCTAGCGTAAAACTTCAATAGCCCCTTTTATTTGTTTAAATCACTGAACTTTCGAACAAAACTCTTGCTCAGCGAAGATGTGAAATTCTATAACATTTGTTATTTAAACCACTATGAATATTCCTACCGTACGTAGGCCTATACACATTACCAGGCTATCGAATAACGCCTACACACACACACGCGCACAGACACGTGGCGGAGTGGTCATCGGGAGAGTCTGGAGAATTCCTGGTGGGGCGTTAACGTTTCGGGGCTGTTGGGCTGATTACTGCGGGTTAACAATATTGCGTTTATAAAAGTTTCTTGCAGCGCCGTCCGGCAGCCTGAGCTGTGCGGCCGCAACCTCTCACTCACTCAACAGACGCAACACTCACAAACTGTCAACGTCGCAACCAAGTCGATTTTGTCTAGAGGGGAGTAACTGAGCGGCCCCTCCCGAAGTGGTACAGCCCAGGGTGGTCTTGAACTGCGTTGGTCAGAAAGACGTAATAGCTAATGACAACATTGAACTCGCGTGCAGGCTCGAACAGAGTGATACACAAACATACACAAACACACACACACTTTTAAGGAGTTTTTCACCCGCTCCTTGCTTGCCCCAACAAGTTCATGCGGCGTGCTTGATGTTTTGTTTCCGGTGTAGCTAGATCCGGTGTGGTGTTGTCGTTTTTCTAACGTGACTAGTTGTTGCTAGACAGCAAGTGAAAAAACGACAATGTTTGCCAAACCAAATGAGCGGTAATCGCGCGATAAAAAAATTAATGCCGTTAAAATCTGTTTGTGGTAACGCCGTTAATAACGCGTTAAAGATTAACCGAACTGAAATAATCAACATCGATAACGTGTTAGTTATGACCATTATAAAAAAGATGACACTAAAAAAAATATTTAAAAAATCAATATATAGCTTTTTTTGGCAACAAATAAAAATGCGTCTTTTAGTATTGGAGCGCCGATGATGTCACTGGCATGGTAGGACTAGGTCGTTGCTGCAGACACGCAAACGTCTTCTACACTCAACGGCGGAAAATTGTGATTTTAATATGGCTGGTTACGCGTTTCAGCCTGTGAGGGACATGCCTATAGTGTCCGACTGCCACCCGGTGGAGAGGGATCAATTTCCGGCTCCAGCTCCACCTTCGGATCGTGTGGGTGTGACTGGTGTGCGTGTTGGTGCTGCCGGTGCATGGAAACTGCCATTCTCATTTTCTGCTGCCGAGAGGTCCCAGTCAACCTAGACCAGGGTTGGATTTAGTGATTCGATTCCGCGATTCAGTTCGCGTCCGTCAGTTCGCCAAGAGGAGGCGTTCGCAAATTGTTTGTTTGTTCGCTCAGTCGAGTTTCCGGTAGCGGTGAATCGAATCATGCACGGTTCTCTGAGTCAGTCAGACTCAGCTCCTCGTTCGTTAGTTCGTTCATTCAAGTTTCGGTGTCGGTAGCGATGAATCCAATCATGGTATGCACGGTTCTCAGACTTAGCTCCTCCCTTGTTCTCATTCTCAAACGTCAACATTACAACTTTAACCAAATGCAGCGGGTTGGGGGTGTAGTTGATTATTGGATGTTTAACATATCAGCAAGATAATGGACTTGATTTAGCAATGATGGTGGGGGTCCCGGGTGTTTTAGGCTCTCTTAAACAGAACCCTATGCAGCCCAAGACTAAATCTAGCTGCCAAAATTAAATTAAATTCAAAACGAGAGCTTTTGTAACATTTACAATGGTGCGGTGACTTGTCTTCACAACGAGAGCTGGTAGGTTGTAAAAAAAGAATTAAACTGTAATCAGACAACGCGGGTATATGCTTTAGACCCTAGAGTATCTGTGGTATAAAGGCTGGGACGAATTTCGAATTATAAATATGTACAATGTGTCCTTTAAATACGTCCATGCAACAGATGGCCAATGTGAATAATAGATAGCTCGCTCACTAAGCCCATTTGTTTTTTTTCTCCAAGAAACCGGTTGATTTCTGTCTGTCATTGGCTAAAATTCAACGAGAGCGTCCTAGACTCAGTCCTAGAACAGCATATGATTGGCTGGCTCTCTGAGTCGTGACGTCTCTCACTTGGTCCCTCTTCACCATTCACACAGTGAGTGACGAACGCTAGAGAGGAAGTTCCGAAAGGTTCATTCGAACTGATTCGTTTGCGACCGAGCCACCTCTAACATTGACCATCTAATGGTGGGATTAGGTTGCATAGCCATGCATAGGGCATTTCGGATGCTGTGCGGCGAGGGAGAGGTTTTGGAAGTGGCCATGCTCTCTCTAAGGGACGCCCGAGCGGAGACACTGGAGCGCCCCATAAAGAGCAACCAAGTATCAAGGGGAAAATAATCTTTCCCCCTCCGTTATCCTGTGATGCGTTTCAGGAATATCTGCGTAAAGACTGACTCATTGCGGAAACGCAACGAGCTGTACAAACGCTGTAGTACCTACGTATTCAAGGCGCTGGTTCTCCACACAAAAAAGTGTATCAAGCCTGCGCGCATCCAGCCTGCGCCCTGTATAAAAACATTCAAGTCGCGGAGGAGATAGTAGTTGTTGAACCTTTTAGATTGAGTTGAAATACTTTTTAATGTACAGTAAGTAATTAAATTGACCAAGGGGCTGTATTTAAAGCTACAAAAAAAAAACTAACTTTAGATGGAACTCTAGCATCGCTTCAGGCGTCCACACGAATCCTAACACAAAACCGCATAGGTCCGGTTTTATTTGAACCGTGGACCTATTAAAGAAAATGGTTTATTATCTGCCTAATAACATGGTTATTAAAGACATGGTTTAAAAAAAAAATCGGCTCTGGGTGGACGGGACCTGAAAGACATGTTGGATACACTTTGGGAGATACACCCGCGGATGAGCATAGATGTGAGGCGGATCAAGAGTGTCGCGTTTACTTTAGGTGTTTATGTTGGAGGTTTACTTTCTGGTGGATGTTGATGGATATTGCACAGATGGATATTGCACAGATACATATTACTATGAAACTACTTCTTCGAGTTTAACACCCTCTGCATCAGCAATCGGCTTGTCGGCGAACATCAGGGTGAGTAGAAAGGGACATTTGTGGAACTTCTGTTCACAGACCCGCCGTGGTTTAATTAGCAACTTGGAAACAGGTCTGTGATATCGTCGGAGTAATAGTTTATACACTTTATGGTCGGAGTGCTAGTTTGTGGAGATTAACATGACGGGCTATAGGAGGGTTAGTCAGTTTTAAGGCTGCCAGCCATGTATTAAGGGCTGGTTTCCTATTCAAAGGTAGCCTGTGGAAATGTATGATTACCCCAGCTGCCTTGGCCCTATATAATTCATTACTGCAGCCAGGGGCAATGCAATAAGATGATCCTCTTGTAGACCTGGTTGTTTGCTTTTCCGTAGCCATTTCAACGCGCCTCAGAGCCTGACTCATTACCTGCTATGGCTGCTAGAGCCACAGAGTAGGAGTAGGTTACCATGCCAGTGACGTAGCTGATTGTAGAAATCCAACATGGCGGCGCCCTGTAACACTTTCAGCTAGTTCAGCCATTTTTAGTTATTGTACCAATGAGAAGGCAGACAATACATGTTATTAGGGATGGGCCGATAGTCGATTCTATCGGATATCGACGATAGATGGATTCCATCGTCGATCGTCTGAAGTTGCCGATAAAAAGGCGATAATTCATTATTAATTGAATTAATTATTATTATTTTATTTTTTTTGAAAAAAAGCGCTGTGGTAGCTATTTTTACAACTTAAAAAGCCCCGCAAATTGTAATTGAAATTAACTGGCACAGATGGAAAACATACTATGTAGTGCTGACCGGCCGTATTCACTCACTGCTGCGAGAGGAGAGGGGAGGGGCTCGAAACCTACCGGTCTGCTCGCACGGCGAAATGACATCAAACCCCGCTGCACCATTTCCGGGTCACAGCTGTGGTACATGAGCGGTGTTCGAAATCGTTCCCTATTCACTCACTCACTATTCCCTATAGTGTCCATGATATAGTGCACTACATAGGGAACGAACAAACGAGAATTCGGACGCTACGCTGATCATTTCTAAACGTCATTTGCGTCAGTAAATGCGCCGGGTAGTTGTGTGACGCAGACAGATGCGCCCACGTCATGTAAACAAACCGGGCACTCTGGTGGAAAGCTGGAGGTTGTATTGATGTTCAATGTTACATTTCCTTGAACAAGGTTTTTCTTATTAATTTTGAATGTTACATTTTCTATGTTAAATCCCAAATAAATCTTGACATTTCTAAACGAAAGCCGGAGAATCCATAATTAAATGTATTTGTTTTCGCGGTTATTCAGCTTCTTCTTCTCCGGAAAAACACGACCGCATTGCATTGTGGTATACGGGAGTAACACGTAGGGAACATCATATGAACACTCAAATTTTGGGTATTTTAAGTGCACTATATAGTGCATGAAATTAACCAGTGAGAATTCGAACAACTCTGCAAAATGGCGAGCCCCCTATATAGTGCACTATATCCGTGATAGGGAACGATTTCGAACACAGCTACGAGCTGTGTGTCATCCGCGTGTGTCATCATGACAGCTCCTCCGGCACCGACGTATCGAAACTTAAATCAGCGGAGGCTTACGCTGATCCAAGGGGAAGACCATCGTTATCGAAAAATAAAACCGTGATTTTTTTTCAATGTGATAAATTATTATAAATAATTATTATTATAAAATTATTATAAAGTTGCCCCCCCCCGATAGTATCGACTATCGGCGATCGCTAGGGGGCGCTATCGGACGATGGAAGCTTGTAGACGATTGCCCAACCCTGCATGTTATATCAACTAAACTTCAAACTTCAGTTCAGTTCATCTTTAAACTGCCAGCACTAATTACAACACAATATGGAAGTATGTAAAAAAAAATAGGTTTCAGTTTTCTTTTTTTTCTAATCTTTCTTTTCTATGTCATTAAAGAAAAAGCTGCTTTTGAATTAGAAGTTCTTGTGTCTGGCTGTGAGTTTGCGTGCATGCTATTGCGTAGGCTGAATCGCAATCGTGTCAAGACAAATCAGATAGGCCAATACACACTGAAGATAAATTGAATAATTTTAAAATCATCCCTCTCTGGCGAACAGAATGTTGCAGCAGGCGAACAAATTATTATTTTATTTCTTTATTCCGATTATTACTCTATCTGCATCAAGACGGAATCGTTCCAGAGAGAATTGTGATGCATCGAAGAATCAATTCTTTTTCACACCCCTAGTAGGAAGTGGTTAGCAAACTCTGAGTAGCAAACTCGGATGTATATCTATATTTTCACGTATGTATTGGAAATCACGCATGGAAATGTACATGAAAAAATGTTGCATCGAAAGAGATTCCCACCCCTAGATAGTAGACAAAAGGATAATCGTGCATTCGTTTTTTTGAAAAGCTGGTGGCAGCCTAGCGTGCGTGTTCATTTACATAACCATCAGAAATTATTACCTTTGGTTAATTACATTTCCATCCCAAAGTAAGGAGGAGAAGTCGCAGCACATAACCAAACATTGTGTAGCTACAGAAAAAAAATGCAGGTGCTGCATGACCTAGTTTCTGTTAAACTAGGTTAGCACCTTACCTGGATAGCCCACAGTGGAGTTTAAATTGGGGTTAACTTTGTTTCTGTTAGCGATCGATCACGGACATGTCAACATAGTGTAAGTTGACCCTAAATACAGTAATCAAGAACATGTCCATGTACATTCAGTTTTGTGTTCTCTGCTGATCTGAATTTAGTTGTTCATAATGTCACCATGCCAAGTGAAAGACAGCCACCCCTCTTGAGACACCAGTTGATGGCGCTAACTAAATCTCTGACACAATACATTTTTTCATTTCTAAATGTTCAGTGGAAATACCATTTCCGCTGAACATGTAGAAATTATAGTTTCCCCTACAGTGTCTAAGTATCGAAAAAAGTGTGTGTAAAAAGTATCGTATGAGATACTAAACAATAAGTGCCTGTCTATGGTCTATCACTCGCATACCAACAAACTATTGAGTAAAGTGACAAACTCGGTCAACTGTGTTTTCTAAATGTCTATCTGTGATGAGCAGAGGGTATGTTGACTGTGCATATCTACAGTCTTTCGGTTGCATATCAGCAAACTATATTTGGACTATCCAGGGAAACCTTCTCCTGGTTGTTTTCCACGGTCTATCGATCATCTACAGATAGGCAAAGGGGTTGTGATCCAGTGTCTGCTGCACATATCCACCTGGATCTCGAAACGAAATCCTTTGTTCTTACAAAAGGTCAAGGTATTGAATGTTAAATATTCACATAGTGCAACAACAAAGAAAGAATATAGTGCGACAACAAAAATAATATACATATTTTTTCTTTGATCAAAATTAATTTGTTATTTCCCTATATTGCTAAGACACAACTTTAAACATAATGCACATATTGGGTATGAGAATTAGCACCGCCAATCCGAGTATTGAGTATTGGATAATGCGTTGGCATGTTTTACTGTGGTGTACATGAGTCTCCACATGACGGATGACAGGACGAACCAATAATAACCATAGCATACCAACAACCAAATGTTGAAGGACATAAACGGAAGAAGGAATGGTAACCGTATGCATCACCTGATGATGATGATTCCCCGGTGTTGTAGGACTATGGGCTGTGTCTGGGCCTGGCCAATGGTGTACTGGGTGACAGTATATTGTATATATATCTGTATTTATTATGCATCTTTGACATGTATAATACCATCTTTAATTGCTTGAATGTGGTTTATATAACTGCCTTGCTTCCGTTTTGTATGGAGTCAAACTAAACTTGTTAGAATTCTGACGAAGAATGTAAACCTTTTTTGAAATGACTCAAAACTATAAAGACCTTTAACAATAAAGTTGTCAAACGTGAACTTGAAGGATGGAATATGTCAAATTAATGTCTTGATAATAATACAGTCCTAAAAACTAATTATAATCAGCTGCTGCCGAGTTGTATCTTTAAAGGCAAATTCGTAACGGGTTTACCTGTAAACGGCAAACCATGTGTTTGTCTGACCGAATGCTTTATAGTTTGTCTGTAGACCTGTTTGGGGCCAACGTAATGAATGGCACACATTTGCGTGGAGAGGATAAGACTGATTTGAGTAAACTGGTGGAACCATTTTAGGATCCTTTTAATCGTTAAATGTTTGCTTCTTCATCACATTTCTTTAAATGTCATCTTTAGAGACCATCGCAGCCCAAGGCCTTCCATTGCAGGACGGAAGATATGCGTTTTATTTATACAAAGGTCAAAATTGTCAGACACGGACAAACAGCAAATATCCATTGATCACATTAAACTTTCAAATCTACAAATTAAGAGGCAGAAAGAAAGTGAAGGTTTGGTGTTGAAGGCTAATTTGGCAGGGTGTTTTCAGCGACACTGAGAACCAACGAACAACGCAAACCCTGTCCCTGAAGTAAATAGTATAGTTTCCCTCGTTTCTGGAAAAACACACAATGTTGCAGGCGGATTTGCTTTGTTTTCTTCACATTCACATTTAAGGCAGTTTGCAGATGCTTTTATCCAAAGCAACTTACAATTGGTCATACACACAAGGAGACAGCCAGCTTGCAGGAGAAGTAAGGGTGAGGTGTCTTGCTCAGGGATACCTTGACACTCAGATAGCAGGAGCCGGGGATCAAACTAGCAACCCCCTCTACCTCCTGAGCTCACGAATACTGCAGCCTTGCGTCAGAAACCATCTGAGCTGTGTTTCCCTCTGTGTCCTCCAGGTTGATTGACGCCGGCGCCACCAAAGTCTACGCAATCCTGACGCACGGCATCTTCTCGGGGCCAGCCATCTCGCGCATCAACAACGCCCCCTTTGAGGCGGTGGTGGTCACCAACACCATCCCTCAGGAGGAGAAGATGAAGTCCTGTGAGAAGATCCAGGTACGGGCGCCCTTCTCCTACTGTCCTGTTTGTTTTTCTGGTTCTCTGCCTCGTGCTGTAATGCTCTGGTTACAAGTGAGGCCATGACCTAACGGAATGAACTGATGACCAATCGGCAAGGGAAAAACTTAACAAAATGGCTGGTTTGACTGGTAAACATCTGGTTTGACTGATAAATGGCTCATTTAACCCTGGGGTTCATAGTGTGATAGTTAAACTGGTTTAACCCTGGGGTTCATGCTGTGATGGTTTAAACTAGGTCAACCCTGGTGTTCAGACTGTGATGGTTCAACTGGTTTAAGCTGGTCTAACCCTGTTGTTGTTGCAGGTGATTGACATCTCCATGATCCTGGCGGAGGCCATCAGGAGGACTCACAACGGAGAGTCTGTCTCCTACCTCTTCAGCCACGTGCCTTTGTAGGAGGGGGGGTGAGGCTGTGATCAGGGGGTGGTCTCCATGGTAACCTCACATCCTGCATGCACCTTTTTTTTGTTCACGTGCAGAATATCCGTTTTGTGAGCCCACCGGCAATTGGGGCCAATCATGTGGGACGCCCCGAGAAAAGAGTCACGCCCACACCGCTCTTCCACTGAGAATTCCAACCGACGCAATGATGACGTCACTTCCTTTTGTATTTATGAATAAAGTAGATTTGTTTTGGGTTGTTTGGTGAAGAGGATTAATTGGCCAGCCTCGGTAGCCGGGGTCAGACGTTTAACCCGAGGTAGCGTCGGCCAAAAGTATTTTGTTTGTCTTGAATTGACCTCACACTTGAATTTGAAATGTTGACATTATAAACCCTTTTCCACCAACAAAATTTCTTTAAAATACACAATCATTCTCGCCCAACGAGTAATTCCAAGGTATCTTATGACTGTTAGTCTATTGACACTTTTTTCTTTGACACTTCCTAAGAGAGTGAGTACCGGTCTCAGACATTTTTTTCAGGTAAAAACAGGATCCCAGAACCAGCCACTTCTATATATAACCTAAAATCTAAATTTATTTTCCACTGGCACGCCTGGCCATTTACTATCTTACCAGGGAACTGCTTCAAGTTGTTCTCCTGTGTCCGAAAATAGCCGAGTGTCGAGAGTTCTCTTTTTTTTCCTTTTGTTTTATCCTGACCAAGCAAGAGAAAGAAGCCAGAGGGTCCAGCCAATCCTCTGTGCCATTTGCCAGGACGTGACCTGGAGACCGCGTCTCCTCCGCAGACTTTGAGGCTGAATGCCGCCCCCAGACCCAGAAGATGTAGGACTGGTAATAAGTGGTGAAAACTTATTCATCAGTCATACGTTGACAGAGACATCTTAAACGACAACTCATTCCTTTGTTTTGTATGTATTTTTACACGGTCATGATATCACTGGTTTCAAACTGTAGGTCATTTTCAAATAAAGGATTGATATGCATTCAGACGTGTTGGTCTTTGATCACAGTCATCAGTTTGTGTGAAATTAACTTAAATGATGTGTCTCAGGGTATGTTACCGCCCCCCAGGGGCGACTCACTGCTATTACTGATTTATTTCCCTGTTCAAATGCAGTTTGGCTTTCAATATATTTGCTACATTAAACTGCTCCGAGGTTTGTTTCACCTCCTTTCAATTTGAAAACAAACGTTCAAAGTTGCTGAATAATTGGGTAAATATAATGTAAAATTAACCTCGTAAAAATTGTCGGGTACTATTAGCCATGGTATTTGACTGAAGATTGTTTGAGTTTCTGAAACTGACTATGGGGTCATGTTATTTGAAACGGATAATCCAAATATTTACCTAGTCCAAAAAGGAGAATTACATCAGATTGGCTTTAGTATAGAGCCAGAGGATACACCTAAAATAATGTGGCTTGTCAAGACTAGGATTACAAGGCTGCTCCAACGTGTTGGTCAGGGTTTTTATTGGAAGTATCGACACCTGGTTAAAGCGTGTTTGGCTTTGCAGGAATCCAATGAAAGGTTGCTGGAGCACAGCGATTCCCAACCGGTGTATCTGCACGAGCACAAGTCTTTTTAGAGTACCTGTGCCGGATCCTTTGAAATATTTCCAGAAAAGTCGTTTTATAACTCGGGCTATACGAGTCATTTTATTTCCTCCCAACACAGACTCCATACACTTATTTGTAATGGAGAAAAGGGAAACATTTTGGGAATTATTGGTATATTCAATTCATACAATTAGCCTTTGTTGCCACCTAATTCATATGCAACTAAACAACAGTGAATTAATCACTGTAAATGCACTGTGTGTCTGCACCACTTTTGTTTTTATTGAAGTCTCAGGTGACTTTTCATGTGTCTCTTAATTTTTCTTTTTTTATATTATGCCACTGTTGAAGGGAGCCTAATACCGATAATTATTATGAATATGGCACATAAACCATCTGGAAAAAACAGATGCATCTTAAAATGAAGGCATTAAAACGGGAAACCGGTCCTCCAAAATTGTTTATGAATATGCCGGTCCTTAGAACAAAAAAGGTTGGGAACCCCTGCTGGAGCAGATCAGTGTGGAGCTTCAGAACACCACTGTGGCGACCAGGGGGTGCACGGGGCTGCTGATGGGGAACCAATAACCTTTTAAACATCCTAGTGTTATATGCACTTTCCTTCCTTTTTCTGGCTGAAATTATACATTAAAAAAGTGCTTTGAGAACTATTTGATTTGAAAGCTGTGTTGAAGACACAAAATCTCATTTGTGTTCAGCAGGCAGCAACACGTACAGCTTCATGTTCAACAGCTGTTTCCATACCAACGGTAATGACAGACACCCATCGCAAACAATTATTATTCCAAGCGGGATTTCTCTCATCTAGGAAATCCTTTCAGAAGCTCACACTTGTGAAGCGATACGAATGGTCCAATGTGGAGGAAATTATCTTTAAAAACAACCGAATCCGGGATGGGGTTCAGTTTACCCCGGAAGTGGCTCCGGAAGTGACGCGGCTCGTAGTAGAATCATGTGACACTCTGAATGTATAATAAGTAACAATAATTTATTCTATAATAAATGTGTTATTATTAATTAATGTACATTATTATTAATGTATGTTCCGCGCTGACAGTCTCTTGTCCCCCTCCTCATCATTATGTGTGTAATTCACTCGTTTAGTGAGACCTTTAGATTACAAGCTGCTCTTTACTGGCAAACCAGTCATGTTCATTATTAAACAAATATGTTTAACTTGGTCCAATATCGTATATAGACTACAGAAACGTGTCTTAGGATCGTGAACTGAAGTGGGATAAGTATCAGGAATCATGATTATCAGGTTATTTGGCTTCTCTGGAATGTGTGAGAGGTTGATTTGCAGACCGGTCAGCTGCGATGGTCCAATGAACATGTTATAGCTTTAGCTCCTTCTCACCACCTCACTGTTAATTTCCGCTGACACATTGAACGCATAATACATAACTGTGTAGCAAGAAGACACATTAAAGGAAGTAATTAAGCAAGTGGATACTTTATTCATCCCCTTGGGGAAATTCAGGTATCAACAGACAGTACAGTAATTGACAAAGGAAAAAATTGACATGCAGTAAAAGTCACCTAAATTAGTAAATAAAAGTCAGTAGAAAGTGAGCATTATTGCACATAAATAAAAATTCCATATAAAAAGAGCCAGAGGTAGATAAATGAAAAATAAATAAATGCAATGCAATTGCACATTGTCCAAAAGGGTTTGCATTTTCCTCATAATATAATAATAATAATAACTAGAATTGCAATCCCTGAAGGTATTGCGGTGTGAATGCTAACGCTGAAATGCTCCGCTCTACTGCTGAAGCTGCACGTTGAAGAATCGTTACAATGAATCTAGGACATCTGCTGAACATTTTGAATGTAGAATGAAGTCTGTAGAATGAACTATGAATGAGTTGAATGGTTTTGAAGTCATACTGCTAAAGTCTGCTGACGCTGAAATGCTCCGCTCTACTGCTGAAGCTGAATGTTGAATCAATACCCTGAATCTAGGAAATCTGCTGAACATTTTGAAGGTAGAATGAAGCCTGTAGAATCAATACCCTGAATCTAGGAAATCTGCTGAACATTTTGAAGGTAGAATGAAGCCTGTAGAATGAAGCCGCTGAATCTAGGAAATCTGCTGAACATTTTGAAGGTAGAATGAAGCCTGTAGAATGAAGACGCTGAATCTAGGAAATATAATAGCAAGATGGTACTAGTGCAGCTGAACGTTTTAATGTTTGAATGCTAACCTCAGCGCTAACGCTAAGGTCAACTCAAATGTCAGCGCTAACGCTAACGTCAACGCTAACGTCAGCGCTTATGGTAACGTCAATCCTAACTTTAGCGCTAACGCTAACGTCAATGCTAATTCAGCGCTAATGCTAACGCTAACGTCAACGCTAACTTAAGTGCTAATGCTACCGTCAGGGATAACGTCAACTCCAACGTTAGCGCTAATGCTAACGTCAATGCTAATTCAGCGCTAATGCTAACGTCAGGGCTAACGGTAACGTCAACTCTCACGGTAACGCTAATGCTAACTTCAGCGCTAATGCTAACTTCAGCGCTAATGCTAACTTCAGTGCTCATGCTAACGTCAACGCTAACGTCAGCGCTAATGGTACCGTCAATGCTAAAGGCTGGTTTATGCTCGGTTACGTAAGCGTAAGCGCAAGCGCAAGAGGCCCTTGCGCGCCCTTGCGCCCCCCTTGCGCGACTTCTCACGTCTTGCGTGCGTCGGGCGATTTTTCTAGACTTGCGTCATTTTTTACGTAAGCTTTTACGCGAGCCGCCCAGCCTGCAAGGCTGTGATTGGTTTGCTGGTCTGGTTGCTACTTCCTGTCTGGAGTATCACCCGGCAGGCTCATATACAAAAGCATTAACCTGAAGTGAAGTTAACTTTGCTGCCAACACATTATGTCGTTTTAAAATGTAGAGAGATATGCACATTTATACAACCCCAATGATCAACAACTTCATCACCCCTGTTCCTCTGTCTGTTGCCATCATTCACTGTGTATGGGGAGAACACGATCTGGCACATAAACAAACCAACGACTCCCACAGACAAAGACGTCATTCTCGAGGTCGTCTTCAACGAAAAACTTTCCTCCACATATTACTCCAGTCCACCTACTGTTCTGGCGGTAAATTGCTTGGCAACACGCGCAACACGCGCAACCTAAAAGGGAGCATGAATTGCTTTGAGTAAATTTTGCGCAACAACGTAACACCAACGCTGAAGCATGCAGCCGCCTTAACTTTAGCGCTAATGCTAACGTCTGCGCTAACGCTAACGTCAACACTAACGTCGGAGCTAATGGTACCGTCAATGCTAACTTTAGCGCTAATGCTAACGTCTGCGCTAACGCTAACGTCAACACTAAAGGCTGGTTTATGCTCGGTTACGTAAGCGTAAGCGCAAGCGCAAGAGGCCCTTGCGCGCCCTTGCGCCCCCCTTGCGCGACTTCTCACGTCTTGCGTGCGTCGGGCGATTTTTCTAGACTTGCGTCATTTTTTACGTAAGCTTTTACGCGAGCCGCCCAGCCTGCAAGGCTGTGATTGGTTTGCTGGTCTGGTTACTACTTCCTGTCTGGAGTATCACCCGGCAGGCTCATATACAAAAGCATTAACCTGAAGTGAAGTTAACTTTGCTGCCAACACATTATGTCGTTTTAAAATGTAGAGAGATATGCACATTTATACAACCCCAATGATCAACAACTTCATCACCCCTGTTCCTCTGTCTGTTGTCATCATTCACTGTGTATGGGGAGAACACGATCTGGCACATAAACAAACCAACGACTCCCACAGACAAAGACGTCATTCTCGAGGTCGTCTTCAACGAAAAACTTTCCTCCACATATTACTCCACCTACTGTTCTGGCGGTAAATTGCTTGGCAACACGCGCAACCTAAAAGGGAGCATGAATTGCTTTGAGTAAATTTTGCGCAACAACGTAACACCAACGCTGAAGCATGCAGCCGCCTTATCGTCGGAGCTAACGTCCGCGCTAACGTCAACTCTAACGTCACTGCTAACATCCATTGTTGTAGTCCATGACAAAGACTACACTACCCTCCACCACACTGGCTTTAACCAGACTCCAGAGTGGTGCGCTCGCCACTGATTGTCAACGAGCAACAGCTGTGGAAAATGGTTAACGAATCCGGAATAAAACTAAAACTGTGAATCTCAAAAAACTATAAATAATATCGAAATTCTGTTTGAATATTATTGAAGATCCGAATGTGTAGATCCGTTTAATTCTTTGAATGATGGTAAACGGTTGAAATTTGAACAAGTTATGAAGGTTTGAATGTTGGAAGGGTTGAATCGAGTCAAGGATGAATCAGCCTCATTTGAATATCGACTGTTGGAGACCACTGATTGGTCAACGAGCTGTTGCCATGGCAAACGGTTAGAGTGAGAGCAACTGAAAACGAATCCGGAATTAAAACTAAAACTGTGAATCTGAAAAAACTATAAATGATATCGAAATTCTGTTTGAAGATTATTGAAGATACAAATGTGTAGATCTGTTTAATTCTTTGAATGATGGTAAACGGTTGAAATTTGACCAAGTTATGAAGGTTTGAATGTTGGAAGTGTTGAATCGGATGAAGGGTGAATCAGCGTTTTTTGAAATTTGAATGGGAGTGAATGGGGCAATTTTCGGTGAATAAAGTTGAATATCTCGGGAATTATGAAGAATATCAATGAGAAAAATAATAGCATAATACTACTAATGGAGCTGAACGTTTTAATGTTTGAATGATGTTTCTACGTTGAAGTATGTTGAAGGAGTCGCTCGTAGAAAAAGTGGCGGAATAATAATAATTATAAAACTAGAATTGCAATCCCTGAAGGTATTGCGGTGTGAATGCTAACGCTGAAATGCTCCGCTCTACTGCTGAAGCTGCACGTTGAAGAATTGTTACAATGAATCTAGGACATCTGCTGAACATTTTGAATGTAGAATGAAGTCTGTAGAATGAACTATGAATGAGTTGAATGGTTTTGAAGTCATACTGCTAAAGTCTGCTGACGCTGAAATGCTCCGCTCTACTGCTGAAGCTGAATGTTGAATCAATACCCTGAATCTAGGAAATCTGCTGAACATTTTGAAGGTAGAATGAAGCCTGTAGAATCAATACCCTGAATCTAGGAAATCTGCTGAACATTTTGAAGGTAGAATGAAGTCTGTAGAATGAACTATGAATGAGTTGAATGCTAAAGTCGGCTGACGCTGAAATGCTCCGCTCTACTGCTGAAGCTGCATGTTGAATCAATACGCTGAATCTAGGAAATCTGCTGAACATTTTGAAGGTAGAATGAAGCCTGTAGAATGAAGACGCTGAATCTAGGAAATCTGCTGAACATTTTGAAGGTAGAATGAAGCCTGTAGAATGAAGACGCTGAATCTAGGAAATCTGCTGAACATTTTGAAGGTAGAATGAAGCCTGTAGAATGAACTATGAATGAGTTGAATGCTAAAGTCGGCTGACGCTGAAATGCTCCGCTCTACTGCTGAAGCTGCATGTTGAATAAATACCCTGAATCTAGGAAATCTGCTGAACATTTTGAAGGTAGAATGAAGCCTGTAGAATGAAGACGCTGAATCTAGGAAATCTGATGAACATTTTGAAGGTAGAATGAAGCCTGTAGAATCAATACCCTGAATCTAGGAAATCTGCTGAACATTTTGAAGGTAGAATGAAGTCTGTAGAATGAACTATGAATGAGTTGAATGCTAAAGTCGGCTGACGTTGAAATGCTCCGCTCTACTGCTGAAGCTGCATGTTGAATCAATACCCTGAATCTAGGAAATCTGCTGAACATTTTGAAGGTAGAATGAAGCCTGTAGAATGAAGACGCTGAATCTAGGAAATCTGCTGAACATTTTGAAGGTAGAATGAAGCCTGTAGAATGAAGACGCTGAATCTAGGAAATCTGCTGAACATTTTGAAGGTAGAATGAAGCCTGTAGAATGAAGACGCTGAATCTAGGAAATCTGCTGAACATTTTGAAGGTAGAATGAAGCCTGTAGAATGAAGACGCTGAATCTAGGAAATATAATAGCAAGATGGTACTAATGCAGCTGAACGTTTTAATGTTTGAATGCTAACCTCAGCGCTAACGCTAAGGTCAACTCAAATGTCAGCGCTAACGCTAACGTCAACGCTATGTCAGCGCTTATGGTAAATCAATCCTAACTTTAGCGCTAACGTCAATGCTAATTCAGCGCTAATGCTAACGCTAACGTCAACGCCAACGTCAACGCTAACTTCAGTGCTAATGCTACCGTCAGGGATAACGTCAACTCCAACGTTAGCGCTAATGCTAACGTCAATGCTAATTCAGCGCTAATGCTAACGTCAGGGCTAACGGTAACGTCAACTCTAACGGTAACGTCAATGCTAACTCAGCGCTAATGCTAACTTCAGCGCTAATGCTAACTTCAGCCCTAATGCTAACTTCAGTGCTAATGCTAACGTTAACGCTAACGTCAGCACTCATGGTACCGTCAATGCTAACTTTAGCGCTAATGCTAAAATCTGCGCTAACGTTAACGTCAACACTAACGTCAGAGCTAACGTCAGCGCTAACATCAGCGCTAACATCAGCGCTAACGTCAACTCTAACGTCGCTGCTAATGTCCATTGTTGTAGTCCATGACAAAGACTACACTACCCTCCACCACACTGACTTTAACCAGACTCCAGAGTGGTGTGCTCGCCACTGATTGTCAACAAGCAACAGCTGTGGCAAACGGTTAACGAATCCGGAATAAAACTAAAACTGTGAATCTCAAAAAACTATAAATGATATCGAAATTATGTTTGAATATTATTGAAGAGACAAATGTGTAAATCTGTTTAATTCTTTGAATGATGGTAAACGGTTGAAATTTGACCAAGTTATGAAGGTTTGAATGTTGGAAGGGTTGAATCGAGTCAAGGATGAATCAGCCTCATTTGAATATCGACTGTTGGAGACCACTGATTGGTCAACGAGCTGTTGCCATGGCAAACGGTTAGAGTGAGAGCAACTGAAAACGAATCCGGAATTAAAACTAAAACTGTGAATCTGAAAAAACTATAAATGATATCGAAATTCTGTTTGAAGATTATTGAAGATACAAATGTGTAGATCTGTTTAATTCTTTGAATGATGGTAAACGGTTGAAATTTGACCAAGTTATGAAGGTTTGAATGTTGGAAGGGTTGAATCGGATGAAGGGTGAATCAGCGTTTTTTGAATTTTGAATGGGAGTGAATGGGGCAATTTTCGGTGAATAAAGTTGAATATCTCGGGAATTATGAATAATATCAATGAGAAAAATAATAGCATAATACTACTAATGGAGCTGAACGTTTTAATGTTTGAATGATGTTTCTACGTTGAAGTATGGCGAAGGAGATGCTTGCAGAAAAAGTGGCGGAATAATAAGATGAAAAATAAATATGTAGGATTTCAAAGCTGTGAATGCTACAGCATTCACACCAATTAAATATGTAGGATATCAAAGCTGTGAATGCTAGCAGCATTCACACCAACTAGAATTGCAATCCCTGAAGGTATTGCGGTGTGAATGCTAACGCTGAAATGCTCCGCTCTACTGCTGAAGCTGCACGTTGAAGAATCGTTGCAATGAATCTAGGACATCTGCTGAACATTTTGAATGTAGAATGAAGTCTGTAGAATGAACTATGAATGAGTTGAATGGTTTTGAAGTCATACTGCTAAAGTCTGCTGACGCTGAAATGCTCCGCTCTACTGCTGAAGCTGCACGTTGAAGAATCGTTACAATGAATCTAGGACATCTGCTGAACATTTTGAATGTAGAATGAAGTCTGTAGAATGAACTATGAATGAGTTGAATGGTTTTGAAGTCATACTGCTAAAGTCTGCAGTACTGCTGAAGCTGCATGTTGAATCAATACCCTGAATCTAGGAAATCTGCTGAACATTTTGAAGGTAGAATGAAGCCTGTAGAATGAAGACGCTGAATCTAGGAAATCTGATGAACATTTTGAAGGTAGAATGAAGCCTGTAGAATGAAGACGCTGAATCTAGGAAATCTGCTGAACATTTTGAAGGTAGAATGAAGCCTGTAGAATGAAGACGCTGAATCTAGGAAATGCTAACTCAGCGCTAATGCTAACTTCAGCGCTAATGCTAACTTCAGCGCTAATGCTAACTTCAGTGCTAATGCTAACGTCAACGCTAACGTCAGCGCTAATGGTACCGTCAATGCTAACTTTAGCGCTAATGCTAACGTCTGCGCTAACGCTTACGTCAACGCTAACGTCAACACTAACGTCAACGCTAACGTCCGCGCTAACGTCAACTCTAACGGAAACGTCAATGCTAACTCAGCGCTAATGCTAACTTCAGCGCTAATGCTAATTTCAGTGCTAATGCTAACTTCAGTGCTAATGCTAACGTCAACGCTAACGTCAGCGCTAATGGTACGTCAATGCTAACTTTAGCGCTAATGCTAACGTCTGAGCTAACGCTAACGTCAGAGCTAACGTCGGAGCTAACGTCTGCGCTAACGTCAACTCTAACGTCACTGCTAACGTCCATTGTTGTAGTCCATGACAAAGACTACACTACCCTCCACCACACTGACTTTAACCAGACTCCAAAGTGGTGTGCTCGCCACTGATTGTCAACAAGCAACAGCTGTGGCAAACGGTTAACGAATCCGGAATAAAACTAAAACTGTGAATCTCAAAAAACTATAAATGATATCGAAATTATGTTTGAATATTATTGAAGAGACAAATGTGTAAATCTGTTTAATTCTTTGAATGATGGTAAACGGTTGAAATTTGACCAAGTTATGAAGGTTTGAATGTTGGAAGGGTTGAATCGGATCAAGGATGAATCAGCCTCATTTGGATATTGAATTTTAGAGACCACTGATTGGTCAACGAGCTGTTGCCATGGCAAACGGTTAGAGTGAGAGCAACTGGAAACAAATCCGGAATTAAAACTAAAACTGTGAATCTGAAAAAACTATAAATGATATCGAAATTCTGTTTGAAGATTATTGAAGATACAAATGTGTAGATCTGTTACATTCTTTGAATGATGGTAAACGGTTGAAATTTGACCAAGTTATGAAGGTTTGAATGTTGGAAGTGTTGAATCGGATGAAGGGTGAATCAGCGTTTTTGAATTTTGAATGGGAGTGAATGGGGCAATTTTCGGTGAATAAAGTTGAATATCTCGGGAATTATGAAGAATATCAATGAGAGAAATAATAGCACAATAGAACTAATAGAGCTGAACGTTTTAATGTTTGAATGATGTTTCTACGTTGAAGTATGTTGAAGGAGTCGCGCGTAGAAAAAGTGGCGGAATAATAACTAGAATTGCAATCCCTGAAGGTATTGCGGTGTGAATGCTAACGCTGAAATGCTCCGCTCTACTGCTGAAGCTGCACGTTGAAGATTCAATACCCTGAATCTAGGACATCTGCTGAACATTTTGAATGTAGAATGAAGTTTGTAGAATGAACTATGAATCAGTTGAATGGTTTTGAAGTCATCCTGCTAAAGTCTGCTGACGCTGAAATGCTCCGCTCTACTGCTGAAGCTGCACGTTGAAGAATCGTTGCAATGAATCTAGGACATCTGCTGAACATTTTGAAGGTAGAATGAAGTCTGTAGAATGAATACGCTGAATCTAGGAAAACTGCTGAACATTTTGAAGATAGAATGAAGCCTGTAGAATCAATACCCTGAATCTAGGAAATCTGCTGAACATTTTGAAGGTAGAATGAAGTCTGTAGAATGAACTATGAATGAGTTGAATGGTTTTGAAGTCATACTGCTAAAGTCTGCTGACGCTGAAATGCTCCGCTCTACTGCTGAAGCTGAATGTTGAATCAATACCCTGAATCTAGGAAATCAGCTGAACATTTTGAAGGTAGAATGAAGCCTGTAGAATGAAGACGCTGAATCTAGGAAATCTGCTGAACATTTTGAAGGTAGAATGAAGCCTGTAGAATGAAGACGCTGAATCTAGGAAATCTGCTGAACATTTTGAAGGTAGAATGAAGTCTGTAGAATGAATTATGAATGAGTTGAATGGTTTTGAAGTCCTACTGCTGAAGTCTGCTTTCGCTGAAATGCTCCGCTCTACTGCTGAAGCTGAATGTTGAATCAATACCCTGAATCTAGGAAATCTGCTGAACATTTTGAAGGTAGAATGAAGCCTGTAGAATGAAGACGCTGAATCTAGGAAATCTGATGAACATTTTGAAGGTAGAATGACGCCTGTAGAATGAAGACGCTGAATCCAGGAAATCTGCTGAACATTTTGAAGGTAGAATGAAGCCTGCAGAATGAAGACGCTGAATCTAGGAAATATAATAGCAAGATGGTACTAATGCAGCTGAATGTTTTAATGTTTGAATGCTAACCTCAGCGCTAACGCTAAGGTCAACTCAAATGTCAGCGCTAACGCTAACGTCAACGCTTACGTCAGCGCTTATGGTAACGTCAATCCTAACTTTAGCGCTAACGCTAACGTCAATGCTAATTCAGCGCTAATGCTAATGCTAACGTCAACGCTAACTTCAGTGCTAATGCTACCGTCAGGGATAACGTCAACTCCAACGTTAGCGCTAATGCTAACGTCAATGCTAATTCAGCGCTAATGCTAACGTCAACTCTAACGGTAACGTCAATGCTAACTCAGCGCTAATGCTAACTTCAGCGCTAATGCTAGCTTCAGCGCTAATGCTAACTTCAGTGCTAATGCTAACGTCAACGCTAACGTCAGCGCTTATGGTACCGTCAATGCTAACTTTAGCGCTAATGCTAACGTCTGCGCTAACGCTAACGTCAACATTAACGTCAGCGCTAACGTCAGCGCTAACGTCAACTCTAACGTCACTGCTAACGTCCATTGTTGTAGTCCATGACAAAGACTACACTACCCTCCACCACACTGACTTTAACCAGACTCCAAAGTGGTGTGCTCGCCACTGATTGTCAACAAGCAACAGCTGTTGCAAACGGTTAACGAATCCGGAATAAAACTAAAACTGTGAATCTCAAAAAACTATAAATGATATCGAAATTATGTTTGAATATTATTGAAGAGACAAATGTGTAAATCTGTTTAATTCTTTGAATGATGGTAAACGGTTGAAATTTGACCAAGTTATGAAGGTTTGAATGTTGGAAGGGTTGAATCGGATCAAGGATGAATCAGCCTCATTTGAATATTGAATGTTAGAGACCACTGATTGGTCAATGAGCTGTTGCCATGGCAAACGGTTAGAGTGAGAGCAACTGAAAACGAATCCGGAATAAAACTAAAACTGTGAATCTGAAAAAACTATAAATGATATCGAAATTCTGTTTGAAGATTATTGAAGATACAAATGTGTAGATCTGTTTAATTCTTTGAATGATGGTAAACGGTTGAAATTTGACCAAGTTATGAACGTTTGAATGTTGGAAGTGTTGAATCGGATGAAGGGTGAATCAGCGTTTTTTGAAATTTGAATGGGAGTGAATGGGGGAATTTTCGGTGAATAACGTTGAATATCTCGGGAATTATGAAGAATATCAATGAGAAAAATAATAGCATAATACTACTAATGGAGCTGAACGTTTTAATGTTTGAATGATGTTTCTACGTTGAAGTATGTTGAAGGAGTCGCTCGTAGAAAAAGTGGCGGAATAATAATAATTATAAAACTAGAATTGCAATCCCTGAAGGTATTGCGGTGTGAATGCTAAGCTGAAATGCTCCGCTCTACTGCTGAAGCTGCACGTTGAAGAATTGTTACAATGAATCTAGGACATCTGCTGAACATTTTGAATGTAGAATGAAGTCTGTAGAATGAACTATGAATGAGTTTAATGGTTTTGAAGTCATACTGCTAAAGTCTGCTGACGCTGAAATGCTCCGCTCTACTGCTGAAGCTGAATGTTGAATCAATACCCTGAATCTAGGAAATCTGCTGAACATTTTGAAGGTAGAATGAAGCCTGTAGAATCAATACCCTGAATCTAGGAAATCTGCTGAACATTTTGAAGGTAGAATGAAGTCTGTAGAATGAACTATGAATGAGTTGAATGCTAAAGTCGGCTGACGCTGAAATGCTCCGCTCTACTGCTGAAGCTGCATGTTGAATCAATACGCTGAATCTAGGAAATCTGCTGAACATTTTGAAGGTAGAATGAAGCCTGTAGAATGAAGACGCTGAATCTAGGAAATCTGCTGAACATTTTGAAGGTAGAATGAAGCCTGTAGAATGAAGACGCTGAATCTAGGAAATCTGCTGAACATTTTGAAGGTAGAATGAAGCCTGTAGAATGAACTATGAATGAGTTGAATGCTAAAGTCGGCTGACGCTGAAATGCTCCGCTCTACTGCTGAAGCTGCATGTTGAATCAATACCCTGAATCTAGGAAATCTGCTGAACATTTTGAAGGTAGAATGAAGCCTGTAGAATGAAGACGCTGAATCTAGGAAATCTGATGAACATTTTGAAGGTAGAATGAAGCCTGTAGAATCAATACCCTGAATCTAGGAAATCTGCTGAACATTTTGAAGGTAGAATGAAGTCTGTAGAATGAACTATGAATGAGTTGAATGCTAAAGTCGGCTGACGTTGAAATGCTCCGCTCTACTGCTGAAGCTGCATGTTGAATCAATACCCTGAATCTAGGAAATCTGCTGAACATTTTGAAGGTAGAATGAAGCCTGTAGAATGAAGACGCTGAATCTAGGAAATCTGCTGAACATTTTGAAGGTAGAATGAAGCCTGTAGAATGAAGACGCTGAATCTAGGAAATCTGCTGAACATTTTGAAGGTAGAATGAAGCCTGTAGAATGAAGACGCTGAATCTAGGAAATCTGCTGAACATTTTGAAGGTAGAATGAAGCCTGTAGAATGAAGACGCTGAATCTAGGAAATATAATAGCAAGATGGTACTAATGCAGCTGAACGTTTTAATGTTTGAATGCTAACCTCAGCGCTAACGCTAAGGTCAACTCAAATGTCAGCGCTAACGCTAACGTCAACGCTATGTCAGCGCTTATGGTAAATCAATCCTAACTTTAGCGCTAACGCTAACGTCAATGCTAATTCAGCGCTAATGCTAACGCTAACGTCAACGCCAACGTCAACGCTAACTTCAGTGCTAATGCTACCGTCAGGGATAACGTCAACTCCAACGTTAGCGCTAATGCTAACGTCAATGCTAATTCAGCGCTAATGCTAACGTCAGGGCTAACGGTAACGTCAACTCTAACGGTAACGTCAATGCTAACTCAGCGCTAATGCTAACTTCAGCGCTAATGCTAACTTCAGCCCTAATGCTAACTTCAGTGCTAATGCTAACGTTAACGCTAACGTCAGCACTCATGGTACCGTCAATGCTAACTTTAGCGCTAATGCTAAAATCTGCGCTAATGCTAACGTCAACACTAACGTCAGAGCTAACGTCAGCGCTAACATCAGCGCTAACATCAGCGCTAACGTCAACTCTAACGTCGCTGCTAATGTCCATTGTTGTAGTCCATGACAAAGACTACACTACCCTCCACCACACTGACTTTAACCAGACTCCAGAGTGGTGTGCTCGCCACTGATTGTCAACAAGCAACAGCTGTGGCAAACGGTTAACGAATCCGGAATAAAACTAAAACTGAATCTCAAAAAACTATAAATGATATCGAAATTATGTTTGAATATTATTGAAGAGACAAATGTGTAAATCTGTTTAATTCTTTGAATGATGGTAAACGGTTGAAATTTGACCAAGTTATGAAGGTTTGAATGTTGGAAGGGTTGAATCGAGTCAAGGATGAATCAGCCTCATTTGAATATCGACTGTTGGAGACCACTGATTGGTCAACGAGCTGTTGCCATGGCAAACGGTTAGAGTGAGAGCAACTGAAAACGAATCCGGAATTAAAACTAAAACTGTGAATCTGAAAAAACTATAAATGATATCGAAATTCTGTTTGAAGATTATTGAAGATACAAATGTGTAGATCTGTTTAATTCTTTGAATGATGGTAAACGGTTGAAATTTGACCAAGTTATGAAGGTTTGAATGTTGGAAGGGTTGAATCGGATGAAGGGTGAATCAGCGTTTTTTGAATTTTGAATGGGAGTGAATGGGGTAATTTTCGGTGAATAAAGTTGAATATCTCGGGAATTATGAATAATATCAATGAGAAAAATAATAGCATAATACTACTAATGGAGCTGAACGTTTTAATGTTTGAATGATGTTTCTACGTTGAAGTATGGCGAAGGAGATGCTTGCAGAAAAAGTGGCGGAATAATAAGATGAAAAATAAATATGTAGGATTTCAAAGCTGTGAATGCTACAGCATTCACACCAACTAGAATTGCAATCCCTGAAGGTATTGCGGTGTGAATGCTAACGCTGAAATGCTCCGCTCTACTGCTGAAGCTGCACGTTGAAGAATCGTTACAATGAATCTAGGACATCTGCTGAACATTTTGAATGTAGAATGAAGTCTGTAGAATGAACTATGAATGAGTTGAATGGTTTTGAAGTCATACTGCTAAAGTCTGCTGACGCTGAAATGCTCCGCTCTACTGCTGAAGCTGCACGTTGAAGAATCGTTACAATGAATCTAGGACATCTGCTGAACATTTTGAAGGTAGAATGAAGTCTGTAGAATGAATACGCTGAATCTAGGAAATCTGCTGAACATTTTGAAGGTAGAATGAAGCCTGTAGAATCAATACCCTGAATCTAGGAAATCTGCTGAACATTTTGAAGGTAGAATGAAGTCTGTAGAATGAACTATGAATGAGTTGAATGGTTTTGAAGTCATACTGCTAAAGTCTGCTGACGCTGAAATGCTCCGCTCTACTGCTGAAGCTGAATGCTGAATCAATACCCTGAATCTAGGAAATCTGCTGAACATTTTGAAGGTAGAATGAAGCCTGTAGAATCAATACCCTGAATCTAGGAAATCTGCTGAACATTTTGAAGGTAGAATGAAGTCTGTAGAATGAACTATGAATGAGTTGAATGCTAATGTCGGCTGACGCTGAAATGCTCCGCTCTACTGCTGAAGCTGCATGTTGAATCAATACCCTGAATCTAGGAAATCTGCTGAACATTTTGAAGGTAGAATGAAGCCTGTAGAATGAAGACGCTGAATCTAGGAAATCTGCTGAACATTTTGGAGGTAGAATGAAGCCTGTAGAATGAAGACGCTGAATCTAGGAAATCTGCTGAACATTTTGAAGGTAGAATGAAGCCTGTAGAATGAAGACGCTGAATCTAGGAAATCTGCTGAACATTTTGAAGGTAGAATGAAGCCTGTAGAATGAAGACGCTGAATCTAGGAAATCTGCTGAACATTTTGAAGGTAGAATGAAGCCTGTAGAATGAAGACGCTGAATCTAGGAAATATAATAGCAAGATGGTACTAATGCAGCTGAACGTTTTAATGTTTGAAAGCTAACCTCAGCGCTAACGCTAAGGTCAACTCAAATGTCAGCGCTAACGCTAACGTCAACGCTAACGTCAGCGCTTATGGTAACGTCAATCCTAACTTTAGCGCTAACGCTAACGCCAATACTAATTCAGCGCTAATGCTAACTCTAACGTCAACGCTAACTTCAGTGCTAATGCTACCGTCAGGGATAACGTCAACTCCAACGTTAGCGCTAATGCTAACGTCAATGCTAATTCAGCGCTAATGCTAACGTCAGGGCTAACGGTAACGTCAACTCTAACGGTAACGTCAATGCTAACTCAGCGCTAATGCTAACTTCAGCGCTAATGCTAACTTCAGTGCTAATGCTAACGTCAACGCTAATGGTACCGTCAATGCTAACTTTAGCGCTAATGCTAACGTCTGCGCTAACGCTAACGTCAACGCTAACGTCCACACTAACGTCGGAGCTAACGTCAGCGCTAACGTCCGCGCTAACGTCAACTCTAACGTCACTGCTAACGTCCATTGTTGTAGTCCATGACAAAGACTACACTACCCTCCACCACACTGGCTTTAACCAGACTCCAGAGTGGTGCGCTCGCCACTGATTGTCAACGAGCAACAGCTGTGGAAAACGGTTAACGAATCAAGCTAAAACTGTGAATCTCAAAAAACTATAAATGATATCGAAATTATGTTTGAATATTATTGAAGAGACAAATGTGTAAATCTGTTTAATTCTTTGAATGATGGTAAACGGTTGAAATTTGACCAAGTTATGAAGGTTTGAATGTTGGAAGGGTTGAATCGAGTCAAGGATGAATCAGCCTCATTTGAATATCGACAGTTGGAGACTACTGATTGGTCAACGAGCTGTTGCCATGGCAAACGGTTAGAGTGAGAGCAACTGAAAACGAATCCGGAATTAAAACTAAAACTGTGAATCTGAAAAAACTATAAATGATATCGAAATTCTGTTTGAAGATTATTGAAGATACAAATGTGTAGATCTGTTTAATTCTGTGAATGATGCTAAACGGTTGAAATTTGACCAAGTTATGAAGGTTTAAATGTTGGAAGGGTTGAATCGGATCAAGGATGAATCAGCGTTTTTTGAATTTTCCAATAGGAATGAATGGGGCAATTTTCGGTGAATAAAGTTGAATATCTCGGGAATTATGAAGAATATCAATTAGAAAAATAATAGCATAATACTACTAATGGAGCTGAACGTTTTAATGTTTGAATGATGTTTCTACGTTGAAGTATGGCGAAGGAGATGCTTGCAGAAAAAGTGGCGGAATAATAAGATGAAAAATAAATATGTAGGATTTCAAAGCTGTGAATGCTACAGCATTCACACCAATTAAATTTGTAGGATTTCAAAGATGTGAATGCTTGCAGCATTCACACCAATAATAAATATAGCTGCGAGCAGCATTGTGGGGGTCAAGCATAATGGGACTTGATAAACTAATTTTGCTGGACGGACGTAATCGGCTAGGTGGCTGCATGACGACCGTCTCGGTAATCTGTAATACTGACAGCCAGTGGGATGAGCATTATGTGAGTACGCGTCAATGTTTACCAAATGGGAAAATTACCCCACCTAGAGGTAAGGGCGCAATACAGTCTGCCTGACAGAACAAATGTCACAAATACATAGGGGTATTCTGAACAATATCCCTAAAAGAGACACAATGTTAACAAGCATCCGTTCTGGAGGTGGTTCGTGAAGCATCTAATCCATAGGGAATTGCAGTTTATATTGTAAGTGGGCGGAATGGTAAATATAGTCATTGTTGCATTATACATTAAGTACCGCTTGTCGCCACACGAGTGCAGTGTCTACCCATTAATGAGCACTGTTCAGCGCAACTGACATTGATATAAATGAAGGGTTCTGATTGTATGCTGTATGTCAGATTTACATGATGATTGAATATGATTGATATGTTTTATGTAACACAGTATATGATATGACCATGAAAAAATGCATATGATTCGATTTTACTGATAATGAAAATTATTGGCAAAAGGTAATTCACAATTAAAATACATTGAAGTTGCTTTCTAAGGGCTGGAATAGACTTTCTGCTAACAACTCACCCCTAAAAGTCAAATCACACCAAATTATTTGGGGATCATCAGGATAGGGTCATAAGACTATGAGCCAAGTTTGGTTTGGATGCATGAAGGCCTTGCAGAGATATGAGCTCACTTTCTGTTTGACGTGCCCCTGAGGTCTATGTACCAAGTTTGGCTATGATATGTTAAAGAAGTGCTGAGAACAGGCTTACTTCCTGTTTGGCTGCTTTGCCGTCAAGTTTGATTGGCTGTCACGGCCAAACGGTTTTGAATTTGAGAAAGCTGTTTGACATATTTGTTCAACTTGGTCGGAAGATCATATATGCCAAGTTTGAAGATTGGACATAATTTGTGGCCTGTGGAAATGTACAGCTGATTTTAACAACTTTCAACATGGCGGCCAAGTTCTGATGTTGCCATGAGAAATGATTTATAAGCTATATGGGGAGGTCTGACAGTATCATCATACATTGAAAATAAGTTTTAAATGTACTCATGGGAAGAGAGAGGAGTTAAAACACGTCTTCATTAATTATAGCGCCCCCTAGAGGTCAATGGTCACCAAATTCATTGCCTGTCCCCATGAGGATGTTATGGGTCTATGTATCAAGTTTGGTTATGATATTTCAAAGGGTAGCTGAGAAATTGTCTTACTTCCTATTTGGCGGCTTCGCGGTCGAATATGATTGGCTGTCGCAGATATTTCTGCAAGAAATGATATACTAGCTATATGGGGAGGTCTGATAGTATCACCAGACATTGAAAATAAGTTTGAAATATACTCATGTGAAGAGAGAGGAGTTAAAACACATCTACATTAATAACAGCGCCCCCTAGAGGTCAAAGGTCACCAGATGCATTGTCCCCATGATGATGTCATGGGTCTATGTACCAAGGTTGGTTATGATATGTCAAAGGGCTGCTGAGATATCGGCTTACTTCCTGTTTGGCGACCTGGCGGTCAAATTTGATTGGCTGTAGCGGGCAAACGGTTTTGAATTTGAAAAATCTATTCAATGTTTTTTTATCAAGCAGAGATCATGTGCGCCAAGTTTCGAGATGATTGGAGAACATTTGTGATAGGAGATGCATTTTGAAGGTTTTTGACATAAACCAAGATGAACATCCATCATGGCGCAAAATGACGTCATATGGTGCTTTGATCTCGGCTTGGTCCAAGGCTGTGAATATTGGACGAATGGGTCAAAAGTTATAAGCATGAATGCATGACATCAATGCTGTTGGTGGCGCTAGAGCTGATGAGCTAGCGACCTCAAATTTGCTTTATAGGCTAATGGGACTGTCCTGAACCAGTGTGCCAAATTTCATTACTTTTCACCAAGGCGTTCTATGGGCTGCCATTTACTCCAATGGCAGGTAAATAATAATAAGAAAACGTACGAAAACAATAGGTTGTCTCGCAGCTTCGCTGCTTGGCCCCCAATAATAATGATAAAAAGAATACAATAACAATAAAAACTAGAAAATGCATTTCCTGCAGAAAGTGCTGTAGTGCAAAGTGAGGTTGAAAATATTTTTTAACAAAGCCACATAAATTAAGACATAAAGAAACGTTAAATGGCTTAAATCAAGTGAAGGAGTAAACAATGGAGTAAACAATGTAAACATGCACTCCATTTAAGAAAATGTAAATGGTTGGAAACAAATAAATTGACAGCTGAATGAAAAGCGCAAGGCATTGCTAAAAATGCAGAAATGTAAAATGAATTGAACTGCAGAATCTGAAAGGTCAAATGTATTGCCCTGCACTGTGTGTGTGTGTGTGTGTGTGTGTGTGTGTGTGTGTGTGTGTGTGTGTGTGTGTGTGTGTGTGTGTGTGTGTGTGTGTGTGTGTGTGCGTGCGTGCGTGCGTGCGTGCGTGCGTGCGTGCGTGCGTGCGTGCGTGCGTGCGTGCGTGCGTGCGTGCGTGCGTGCGTGCGTGCGTGCGTGTGTGTCATAAGAGAATGGCCGAGACATCGCGTGTGTGTGTGTGTCTCTATCTCTTTAAGAGAATGGCGGAGCCATTGCGTTTGTGTGTCTCTTTAAGAGAATGGCGGGGCTAATGCGTGTTTGTGCGCGCGCGTGTGTGTGCGCGTGCGTGCGCGTGTGTGCGTGCGTGCGTGCGTGCGTGCGTGCGTGTGTGTGTGTGTGTGTGTGTGTGTGTGTGTGTGTGTGTGTGTGTGTGTGTGTGTGTGTGTGCGTGCGTGCGTGCGTGCGTGCGTGCGTGCGTGCGTGCGTGCGTGCGTGCGTGCGTGCGTGCGTGCGTGCGTGTGTGTGTGTGTGTGTGTGTGTGCAAACGGAAATCAATGAGAGCAACTGAAAACTATGCCGGTTTAATACTAAAACTGTTATTCTGAAGAAAGTTTAAATTATATTGAAATTCCGTTTCGATTTTATTGAAGATACAAGTGTGTAGATTTGTTAAATGGTTTGAACGATGACGAACGGTTGAAAATCGATTGAGTTACGTGACGTCTTAAACCATTGAAGTACCAGAGGAAATGGGAAAAAAAAAGTTTAAAAAAAAGTGGAGAAAGCTGAATGTTTAAAAAGTTGAAAGAGTTGAAAAAGGCTGAATAACAGCCACCATGTCGTTACAGAGCTGAACGTTTTAATAGTTGAATGGTTTCTGTAGCTGAAAGTATGGTGGAGCCAATAGGAAGAATAAAAATAAGAATAAAGATTTCAATATCTAGAATGTGAATGCATTCACACTAATAAAACTTATGAAGAACAATATTTGAGCGCTATATGCAGCACTCACCTTATAATAATAATAATAATAATAATAATAATAATAATAATAACAACAATGCAATCATAATAATATAATTATATATAATAATAACAATAATAATAATAATAATAATAATAGGTTGTCTCGCAACCTCGTTGCTTGACACCCAATATGCATGTATATACTGTACTGTCCATTTGTATCCTTTTTGTTTTGTGTTTTTGTAAAGCATCTTTGGGTACAGAGAAAAGCGCTACATAAAACCTATGTATTATTATTATTATTATTATTATTATAATAATAATAGCGGGGAAAAAGGCAAGAGATTAGAGCGGATGACGTCACACATCCTCATTAGCATATTACAGCGGCCTACGTCATATGTCATCATTAGCATACGGAGGACTATAACTGACACGCGCGCCGTCGCCGCGCCACACTGCTGCAGACGCCACACCTTGGACCGTAACTTTCAACGTCCGTCAGACTCCGGTAAGCACCGTCATATAAGAATAAAGTTTGCTTTCGGGTGGAGCAGGAGGTTAACGTTTCACTTAGATGCGTGCTACACGGTGCGCGGTAATGGAAGTGTATTATTTTCCCCCAGTTAGATTCGGTTTGTGGTGACGACGGTGGACAATGGGGTTCACGTGCGGCTCGGACCCGAGCAGTGAGTCGGTGTAAGGGACCGTGAATAACTGCTTTAAACAGGGACGGGTGACCGTCTCTGGTGGGCTTCTTCACAGACACCACGCAGTGCTCTTTGTTGTGATATCTGTGGTGTGACACGTAGACGCGTCAATGTCGGTATTTAAACCCGCTTTTGTGGTTTTAAATACACGTTTTAAGCTCATCAACTGGTTGATTCGGTAACGTGTTAGAACACAACCTGATCTCGTCTGGTGATCGGGTTCTCGCCGATGGGTGAGGTCGGATCATGACTGAATCAGGGCGGTGGTCCTCCAGACAGACCCTCTTGTATCCCAAGAGACGCGTACGTGACCAGAGGACTGAGTCGGGTCTGCACGTGGCACGTCCGCCACACGGTGGACCCCCTTATGAAGTGATCACCCCCTATTTCTAACTAATAAGGCTTTGGAGTATGGGACGACCGGGAGAGGAGGGCGAATCACATGAAGGAGGGCGACTCCTCAAGCTGCAGTGAACAAAAGGCCTGGTGCATTTCTGCGCCAGTACACGTTAACCATTACTCCCAGTTGGCTATTTGTCTATTAAAACGTGGGTTTTTGCTCTCCTCTCCTGCAGACTGAAATCGCAAACATGTCCGACAAGCCCAAGCTCGAAGAGGTAACCTCTTTCGACAAGACCAAGCTGAAGAAGACCGAGACCAAGGAGAAGAACGTTCTTCCCTCGCAAGAAAGTAATTCTGAGGGTCTGGGAGTACGGCGCTCTTAGGAAGGCGATAGCCCCTTCCTTAGGAAGGGTCTTTCGCCTTCCATTAAGGGGCCTTGTGCTCCAAGCAAGATGACATTCACTATAAACGTTGTTGTGTCATATTGTGCCAGCGGTTCCTTGACTCTCTCCCTCTCCCTCTCCAGTCATCGACCAGGAGAAGAAGGCAGAGTAATGTCCTCCTTCCAGCCCTCTCTGCCCCCCAGCCCACCACCTCCTCCCCACTCCCTCCATTGCCTTTCTGTCACTTCAGATGTTATTTTTTTTATTTAGCTGTATAACTTTGTAACCGAAAATATGAAAGGAAGGCCAAAAAATACACCATAGAGCGGGCTAGAACGCCCTCCCCTGCATGGATCCACCCCCTGCTGTCATCGCAAAGCCCACCGCCGGACGTCTAAGATGTCCGTCGCCTGGGTGGCAACGTGACGCTACAGGAGGGGAGGAGGCCTGAGAGGAAGAGGATAATGAAGAGGACCCCCCCCCCCCTCTGTTGGGCTTGTGGTGTTCGAGGACCGGAGGGCGGGTGTCCTTGTTCAGAATGTAATGAGGGCGTGGCCTTCATGTCACAGGAAGCTCCTTCTCCTCTTCCTCGTCTCGCCCTTATCACTTCCTGCTTCTGGCCACTTCTGCTGACCCGCCGTAACCATGGCGACTAGCGTCTCTTTCGTTTTCTACGTTTCGGAGATGCACAATCTTTTTTTTTTTTTACACTGGTTAAATTGTTATGCATCATGAAACGGATGAGATGGAAGCCATCTAGATCTGGGAAAATGAAAATCAAACCACTGACTTTATTCGTCTCTCCGTTGCAATTGTGTAGATATAGTACCGTTTTGCACCCTATATCGCCCCCCAATAATGCGGAAACAACGCATGCTGGGAATTGGTTCCAGATATCAACTGTTGGTCTAAATTCACAAAATTAATCTTTTTGGGGGTTTCTGTAAGAACCCATGTTAAGCCACAAACCATTACCAGTACTGGCAAACCGTTTAATGTTGTAATAAAAAAATTATTTGATAAAACAAAGACTGCAGTTGTGTTATTTTTCCCCTTTGACCCTTGTAGAAAACGACTGGCCATGGATTGCATCTTGTCATCTATTGGAAATTTGTTCATTAGATGCATATGTAGCTTTTTTTTTGTCACCTAATCTCAAAAGCTGAACCCAAACTTGTTCAAACAAAGGCAGCGATTCATGCAGGGAATAGTTACAGTTCAGTTTTTTGGTTTTGATTCTTAAATGCGTCATTTTTCATGTTTGAACTTTCAAAATCTGAAAACGTAAACACAAAATGCACGTTGCAGTCAGACTGATCCAGGAAGTGGGACTTGGACTACCCTGCCTACTTGGGGTTAGATCCTCTTCCCACTGACGAGCAGGTCTTCACTGACACTGATAAGATGGACGGCATTTATTGATTGTATCTGAGGTGGTAACACGTTGAGGCCCTTGTAACTCATAAGGAGGGGATTGGGATGGCCTCGCTACCCTAATAGCGGCCTGTCCTTAAGGTATGTGCTGGCATCTCGCCGCGTGAAGTTTAGCCGACTAACCCTGTCCTGAATTAGCAAAGCCCTCCTGGGCCTGGCATTACCTGGACATGACATCAACGTCACACCACCTCTTGAACAAATATCAAACATTAATCGTGGGAATTATGTAATATGAGCAAGCTAAATATGAAATGCATCTATTTCTCTCAAGTATATCCAACTCTGTCACTGTTTACAACATAGCATCCGTTTTCCATAATTTATAGCAATTCATTCATAGCGAAAGAGAAAACTATTGTGAATTTATCACAAAAAGGTATTTCACCACCTATTTTATATATTTAAACAGCAATTATGCATCTCTCTCTATATTTAACAGTATATATATATATGTTACATTTTTGTTACATTTGTTTTAGTGTTCTTTAGTGGTCTTCTTTAGTATTTTATCCGGTCTTTTGGTCATTTGTTTTTGTCTCTTTTCCACAGCAATGCAATTCTGGAGGATTAACATTTCTGGTATCTCGGTGACTGGGCCTGTGGTTTCATTGGGTTAATCATGCATGTTAGAGTAAGTGGATTGGTGTTAATTCAGTTACTCTTAATAAGTAAATAAGGTATTAATCTGGAGAGGGGAAGGGGGGGGTGGGTCACCTCACACTGGCCGGATTATCTCTCTCTCCATGTGTCCCTCTCCCTGTATCGCTCTCTTTATCCTTCGCTCTCTCTCTCTAATTATCCCTCTCTCTCTCTCTCTCTCTCTCTCTCTCTCTCTCTCTCTCTCTCTCTCTCTCTCTCTCTCTCTCTCTCTCTCTACCAGCATGGGCATGGCCGCTGAGTCACTACCATGTTCCAAACAAATATGCGGCCGGTCAAAAGAGGGCCATGAATCGCCGCCCTCTCTGCCCCTTGTTGGTGTTCCCTGGAAATGTCCCTCCGCTACTCCCGTAAGCCTGGTTAGCTCGCCCGCCGTGCCGTTAGCTTAGCGATTGATTGATTACCGGCGGCCCTGGCTGGCCCTCGTAGGGGCCAATCTTGTTAGCCTTTCACATACTTCTGCACAGAGGCATTCTGGGTCAGCTGTCTCATGGCGAGCTAACAGAGGAGGAGGAGGAGGTGATCTATTGGCAGTTAGCGAACGCCACCCGTTTATGGCCGGATAATAAACTAACAGCTTTTCTTCCTCTACGCTTTGTTTATTGGTTTTTGATTCCGCTTGACCGAGCGCTCTCGCCTAGCCAGTGCCGCGGAGCCGCCCTCGTTGCCGTTTCGTAGCCCGAGGGCAGAAGCTAATGCCTAATGAAGCCTTGTTTCGGGTTTGATATCTCGGTTTGCCGCCAGATCGCCATGACGATTAGCTCTGAGCTATGGTGGCCGGTTGTGTGTGACGGTTATATTTCTCTGGTGCAAGCCGATATAAAACACACACAAACACACTTCCTCCCACTGGTGGTCCGGCTGAAGTTTCCATGGTAACCCCCCTCGTGGGGATGTAGCTATAGTTCCTGGCCGTTTTTTATGATTTGAAAATTTGTTAGGTTTAATTCTGGTGTGGTGTGGCCGACATGTCTTCCACCTGACTGATGTCTTCTCTCTCCTCGGAGGATGGATTTGTGGTTGTGCTTTGGTCCGAAAAAGGCACTGTAATGTGGGGTCACACACACACACACACACACACACACACACACACACACACACACACACATACACATACACACGCACACGCACACGCACACACACACACACAGAGACTCCCAACAACAGGACATTACACTTTTTCTCCATCGGTAACCCCCTAGTTTTGGTCAGGTGGGGAGGGAGGGGGGTTGGGGGGAGTGTGGATGTGCTTTGGAGGGAGAGAATCTGTGTTTGCGTGACAGACTGGAACACAGAACCACACACAGACACACACACACACACACACACAAACACACACACACACACACACACACACACACACACACACACACACACACACACACACACACACACACACACACACACACACACACACACACACACACATGCAGATGCACACACACACAGACACACTCAAACTCAAATGTACTGCTAACAGTGATACAGGCAATTCCTGGCTCCGAATTAGCCTAGCCTGTTAGCATGTCTCGGGATCTAGCAGGAAGTCAGAAGAAACTGGGGAACAATGCAGCACACGTTTATAAATGTTCGACCGCCGTTATTATGTCTATTGAATCGGTGACAACATGTGAGGTGATCTCTCCAGGCAACTGACTGCAACATCCAGCATCAGATGAATGCCTTCATGTCCATAATTAACAGCTTTAAGACAGCTTGACGGTGCACATAGAGACCAACCCCTGCACCACCAAAACCTACACCTACTTCATCCTCCCACCACGCACCACCTCCACATCCCCCTCCCACTAAGCACCACATATACCTCACCACCCCACCACCTACACCTCACCACAACATAGCTGCACCTCCGACACCCCACGACCCACCACCTAGACCTCACCCTCCCACGACGCACCACTTACACCTCACAATCTCCCGCTTTTGTGTCACTTAATTACATCGACAGTCTCACAGATGCTGCTGAGCGCCTGAATAGACAGCAGATGGGGGGTGTTCAGACCACTGACTATCCTGGTCTCTCTGAGATAGCTGAAGAGGGTCTGGGGTCTAGTACTGCTCCCTTAAATGTGTTATATTTTGATTCATGTTGCTCTTTTTTAGGTATTTTAGTAAGGTGTGTGTTGGATCAAACCTGACTCAAAGAAAATTGTAAAAGCACGTATGTAACAGAGCCAGCTGGAGCAGCAGCTCGTCCAATCAAGTGGATGTAAAAAAACAGAAAGTGATAAAGATATTCAACGGTGGAGAATATCTTCATCAAAGCACAATTTCCTGCCCATACCTGCAGCAGTTGCTCAGGAGGTAGAAAGTTGCTAGTTCTATCCCCGGAGTGTCAAGGTATCCCTGAGCAAGACAGCTCGGCTCCTGACGAACTAGCTGTCGCCCTGCGAGGTTGACTCAACCGTCAGTGTGTGAATGTGTAAATGAATGCTTGTAAGTCGCTTTGGAAAAAAGCATCAGCAGAATCCACTAAATGTAAAATGTAATTGTACAGCCTGAACCCAACGGGATCACATAGCCTCAGACGGTGCTGTACAAACTACAGAGAAACCTAGCCCCCTCCACTGATCGGCCAGGATCGATGGAGACACGCTGTGAGCTGTGAGTCTGTTTCTGCTTGAGGGTGAGCACAGAGCAACCCTGAGAGGTGTCTACTTGGTGGATCTCATAAACACCTGACAGAAACACACTGTGGTTTCGCCAATGTGTCCCAAATGTCCAGTAGCAGCAAAGGTGGGATGGATGGGCTGCGCAGGCGGCACTGAGCACTCTCAGATGAAGTCACCCAGCCGAGTGGGTGGACCTCCAGGAGGTGTCTGTCGAGAGGAGTGATGAACACTTTTGCTAACGCACTGCATGAATAGTTGGTGTGTGTGTGTGTTGCATATCCAATATAACACACATGGATACATGCTTGCTTTATCCCACACACACACAAACAACCACCCCAGTGTCCCTGACTGCAGCAGGTTCCAAGTTGTCTGCTCCTGTTCTCCTGACTCTACGCTGCTCCTTCTCCTCCTGTCCTTCAGCCACCACAGGGGAGGCGGGGAGACGCTGTGAGCACCAACATCCCCAGCAGCACAACCACCAGCCAGTTAGCTAGTGTGTTGTATTGTTTTTACAAAGGAAATATGCTTAAAGGGGACATATTATGGATTCATCACTTTTCCTTGGATTTGGGGTGTTGTTTTGGGTCTCTGGTGCTACCACAGGCATACAAAAATTTATTTTTTGAGTGAGATATGCATTTCTGAAAGTACCCCGCCTACAGTTAGCAAACGAGCGAGTCAGTTTCGGCCTCCCGTCCTACGTAGGAAGGGGACACAGTTGAATATTACCTCCCACTCCCCCACTCCCTTCCAATCAGAGCATAGCTAACATTTTGTGGACCAGTGGACGAGCAGCTGTCGGCGGGGTAGCCGCCGAGCTAACCCTGCCGGACTGCCGTCGAAACCGTCCGGCCGCCAGTCCGGCAGCTCCGGCGGTGTACTCCGGGAGCTGAACTGCGGCTGAAGCTTTCCGGCTGCTCCGGCGAGTGTACTCCGGGAAAATGAACTACCGCCGAAACTGGCAGGTCCGGCGGGGGTAGGTCTTGGCGGCAGTCCGGCAGCTCCTGCGTGGGGAGCTCGGCGGCAAGTCCGGCAGCTCAGCTCCCGGAGTACAATCCCTTTCTCCTCCATTTCGTGGCTCATGGACTTCAGAGAGTCAGGGCCAAAGTTCCTTTCCCCCAATTCCTCTCAACCATGGCCGAGATATCCCCAACTACGAGTCTTTACTTGTTGTGGAAGTGCAAGAGACGTCAGACGCAGTCTTTATGATTCATAATATCATCCGAGGCGCACATAGATTTTGACCATGATATTAGAAATAATATTATATAAATACTAGTGCTGTCAAGCGATTAAAATATTTAATCGCATTAATGTCACAGTTAACTCGCGATTAATCACACATTTTCTTTCTATCCTAAATATCCCTTGATTTCGTGCTGCTAGTCTTTTAGTGAATTCAGAGAGTGTTGAGAAGGACAGTAATAAAATATATTTGGTAAGATGGATATATGAAGAGAGACCCGCAATGAATTCAACCCGGTCCACTTGACATTGGGTGCATGACAGTGTTAGGCCTACCGTAAAATAGCCCAGGCTTTTATTTGTTTGAATCACTGAATTTTCGAACAAAACTCTTGCACAGCAAAGATGGGAAATACTATAACATTTGTTATTTAATGCCCCATTTACACCATCCCGCTAATGGCCGCTAATGGCCGATGGACCACCGATGTGGAAGTCGGGGTGATTCGGGTGACATCGGGCTAAAAATGTATGATCGGGTCAATTTATCGGGGTAGCATTTACACATACCCGATGTTATAACGATAACATAACGACTTATGCCAGGGAAGACACCGAAGTGCGTTTGGCGTCATTTGACGTCATTTGCCGTCATTTCGAAGTAATGGGGCGAAGTACCCCTTTAATTATAAAAGTAGGACATCCATCCATCACCCCCTATTTATACCCAAGTGGCAGATTGAGGGTCTTCCTTAACACAATTTGGTCACAATCGTTATTTGTCGAGGGTTCTCGAGGGTCTTTCGTGTGTTGAGGTTGCCAATATAAAGACGATAAAACACGATAAAGCGCGGAAGATTAACGAATATAGCCGATGTACCCCAGGAAAATTCCCGAACGACTTGCGATGTCTTACGTTATACTCCCGTAGTCCCGTTCTATTCCCGATTATAGCCGATTAGCCCATAGCAACACCTGGTAACCGATTCTACCCCGATAGACCCAAAATTAACAAACATGTTCGTTCTTTGCCGATGTTACCCGATGTTGCCCGATCATTGAGCTTTTCTTCCCGTTGTCTAACGATGTTCCTGGGAAGAGTAACGTGTTTCCCGATGCAACCACGCTATTTGCCGATGTTATAACGATAGCTGCTGATTTAGCCATCGGGCACCATCGGGGCCCACTATCGGGTAGGTGTAAACAGGGCATAAACCAGTATGAATATTTCTACCGTAAGTAGGCCTATACACATTACCTGTCTATCGAATATCGCCCACACACACACACACACACACACACACACACACACACACACACACACACACACACACACACACACACACACACACACACACACACACACATACACGGTGGCAGAGTGGTAATCGGGAGAGTCGGGAGAAATCCGATGGGCCTTTAACATTTCGGGGCTGTCGGGCTGACAACTGCGGGGTAACAATATTGCGTGTATAAATGTTCCTTGCGGCGCCGTCAGGCAGCCTGAGCTGTGCGCCCGAAACCTCTCACTCCCACTCAACAAAACAGCTGCAACAACTGTCAACGTCGCAACCAAGTCGACTTTGTTTAGAGGGGAGTAACTGAGCGGCCCCTCCCGAAGTGGTACAGCCCTGGGGTTTCATTTATAAAACTGTGCGTGGGATCGTTACTAAAAGTGTTTGTACGCCCAAAAGCCAAGTTTTGCGTGCGCCAAAGAATATTTAGACTTATAAAACCCTGCGTATGCACACCTCTAAGCAATCTTTGCTTTATAAATCACAGAGTGCCTATGTGCGCAGCTGAATCAGCTTCCCGTTCCGCCCTGTGCACGCCCCTTTTTAACCATAAATGGTCAATGCAAACAATCTCATGAATGCGATCTGCATATAAAACAGACTCAGATGCAAGTATTATGTATTGTCGGAAACAATGGCAGAAGGATTGAGAAAAGCAAAAAAGCGAAATTTCACTGAGGTTGAAGTGGAGACACGTGTGGGTGAGGTGGAGGCCCGAAAAGTAGTTTTGTTCGGCGGGCACACGATTGGGATCACTAACAACAAAAAGCAGAGTGAGTGGCAACATGTTGCTGCAGCAGTGAACTCTGTCAGTGGCACGGAGCGCACAGTCCCAGGATTAAAAAAGAAGTGGTCTGACATAAAGGCACATATTTTTATGTACCAATAAATCGTTATGGTCCCTGAAGACCCTCTCCCTCCGAATCCTGCCATTTGCATGGTCTTCCAGCAGTACCAGCAGTGCTATGGTGCAGCATTACGCATGGGGCTCAACGCTGTATTTATTGGGTTAGGTTATGGTATTAAGACTGACCGAGAACACCTTGGATAATCAGTTTGTAGTCACCCACGTAAAATGTTTTTGAACATAACCCCTTTTTAATGCCTGATTTGTCATGAAAAGCATCAAGAGGAACGGACAATAATATAACGATTGTGATGAGGATATGGCTTGGTTTTCCAAAAAAAAAATCAGTTTCTATTCTAAGGAGATGTTTCTGGAGTTATAACTGAGAAATAACTTAGTTGACTTAAATTATTCTGATTTCATAGATTTAACGCATGTTACGGGTTGAAATTAAACTTATGAAGGGCGTGATAAAAAATAATCGTTCTTCTCACTCTACAATTCTTCTGTCTGACTTCAGTTCACCACCACCACCGTCTGTGTCGCCAATTCTCCTTTTCCTCCAAACCATGCGTACGCATGGGTCAGAGTTTGCTAAAGGCTGGGCACATTCTCCCGTCAAGTTAGTTTTTTATAGATCACAACCTTGGCGTGGAAAGT